>NW_027368590.1:0-48744 GCF_046119375.1 Phyllobates terribilis | reverse complement strand
TCAGTAGATTGATGCGCAGGGATTCTGCTGTTCTAGAGATTGGCTACCATAAGCATTGTGCGGGTATTGAGCTCACTCATTTGATCTTTGCTAATGATGTTGTTTTGTTTTGTCGGGGGGATGTTCCTTCTGTTTCCATCCTCAGTGACTGCCTCAGGAAGTTTGGGGATATGTCTGGCTTACGTGTCAGTGAGGCTAAGTCCTCTATGTTTTTGGCTTCTATACTTGATGATGAAGTGGGTGCTCTTCGTGCTATTACTGGTTTTCGAGAGGGTACTTTTCCTTTTAGGTACCTAGGGATCCCGATCAGTACGCACAACCTACGGATTATGGACTATAAGCCGCTTCTTGACAGGATCAGTGGGTATCATAGCGCTTGGGCTAGGAGGAGTGTGTCCTTTGCTGGTCGTCGTGAGCTTCTGGCTTCTTTGATCCAGGGTGTTGAGGGTTTCTGGCTGTCTATTCTTTGTGTGCCTACAGGTGTTCTTTCTGCTCTCATCAACCTTTGCAGAAATTTTCTATGGCATTGGCCAAGAGTTAGCTGGAGTAGTATCTGCTGTCCGAGACAGGAGGGAGGTTTGGGTTTGAGAGATTTGGCTGTCTGGAACAGCTGCTTCCTCCTGAAGCTTTATTATCATATTTCAGAGGGACGGGAGAGTCTGCGGGTTCGTTGGATTCACCATAGGTATTTGCGTGTTGATAGCCCAAGTTCTTGGGTGGCTCATCGTCTTGATTCCTCTCTGATCAAGGGGATTCTGACAGCTAGAGATAGAGTTGTTCAGATGGCTGATAGAGAGTTGGGAGTTGAGGAGACCCTTGATAGTTGGTGTACTACAGACAGGTTCCATTTCTCGGCTGCGTATGATGCGCTCCGGGATAGGAAACCGAGTGTATCTTGGAAGGTTGAGGTCTGGCCAAAGCATAACACTCCTAGGCATTCTTTCATTTTGTGGTTGGTTGTGCTCGGACGGTTATCTACCTATGACAGATTGTTCTTTCTTGGCGTTGATCCGTGCTGTCGTCTTTGTGAGTTGACAGATGAGTCACATTCTCACCTATTCTTTGAGTGTTCGGTTGTTCGGAACGTCTGGCAGGCGGTATGCACCAGGTTTCGTATCCCTCACTCTTGCACTTCTATCGATAGGACTATAGTCTGGTTGCGCCAGCTTGCACATGGTGGAGGAGTTCTTGCTAGGGCTCATACTTTCACGCTTTCGACGACGGTTTACTTGGTTTGGCAGGCGCAGAATGTGCTTGTGTTTGAGCAAAACCGAATTCCGGTTGAGGTCATTGTTAGACAGATTAGCATTCATGTTTTTAGACTTCTTTATGACATGTTTCCTATTACTATGGTTGTTTCAGCACCTGGACACTAGTTTGTTGATTATTTAGCACAATATGGATATCCTGTGTGTTATGCCATGTGTGTTCTTGGACTGCATGTGATTTGAATTTCTCATTTAAGGGGACTTACCATTTATATTATTCACATTTTAACAAAAATAAAATAAAATAAATAACATCATATCTCATCATAATCAACCAGCAATTCCTAGAAAAAATCTGCATAGTTTAACCACAACAAAATGCATCAAAAAACATAAACACTAATGTAGCCTAGACTACTCCATACCATCATCGAATGTGCACCAAAATGCTATGATATCAGTATCTCCTCTCCCCCACACTTTAATACAACCAAGTCCTAAATATGCAATAATGTAGCACAACCACAACAAAATGAACGGAACAAATCTAACCTCCTTCTACAAGCTCAATACAAGAGTGAACTAATAGATCTACACCTTATTACTCCAAGTGAAATTATGGATTTGACGAGGGGTAGGATCGAGATAAAAAGTGAGTGTAACAAGATATCAACGTGAATGTTACACTTACTCTATAGTCAATAAACAAGAGCTATAAAGCTAGTATCAAGAGACTAGCTCTCAACAAAGCGAGTATAGATATGAGTGATTCGCTTGTTGAAAACCTTTATAGAGTAGCTTTGAATCAACTAACTCTTAGAGAAGAGTAGCTCGATTTTTTAGCTTTAGTGTTTAAGAAATGTAGAAGTTAAAAACACTTTTAAGAGAGTCTTTTCCCTTTAAGTTAGCACAACACGCTAGAGAGCGAGTATGCTATAAATGCGTAATAACAAGGGAAAGCCACAATATGAATCTTAAATGGTCAAATGAAAGATTCAGCTCAATATGCACAGAGAGACTTGGTATAGTAAGAATCCTTGGCAATAATAAATGCGTGGGATGAAACTCCCCAATAGATTGAATATAATGAACAAGAATTACAAGACCTTATAACTCTCAGCTCACTATACTCGCATTCAGCTCACTTACAATATTTGCGCTCTCAAGTTGTAAGGATGACACTTGCTCCCTCAGAGATCACCGGCTATGCCCCAAACACTCAACCCTACTAACCTCCCTGCTTTCAGTCCTCTTTCATCCCTCCAAGACACTCAACATACTAAGTCCCAGGCTTTCACGATCCTGTTATGTTTGTGCTAGCTAGACTTTCCCTCTCGAGGTTTCCCAAGCTCGTGCGAATACATTAAACCATTACACCTATTTATAGAAATCCTAAACTTCTTCCCCAAGTTAGAAAACTCTATACAATATTGTAATAAACGAGATTGCCACCTTGGCAATCCGTGTGACTATTATCCGGATAACTCCTCCACATATTTCTCCTTTTTCTTGTGCAACAAACTTGTAACAAACTCTGCCACGCTGGCGATCCGCTTCCACACCACTCCTCTTCAACTTGTCCACGCTGTATATCCACGCTCCTCACTCTCCATAGGTAGAAACACATTCACCTATCCTGAGCTTCATGTCTTTCCCATCATCTAACATAAATACTCTACACGTTGGTGCAACCTAAGGCACCTGAGCAGATTCCCTTCACTTAAAATCTTCAATCGTTGAAGCATTGGTAACACTAGCTGGAAAATGGTCGTTATGCTTGTCAAAATAATATTTATAAAACCTCACTAACTTCTCTACAAGTAGAGTGGTAAGCAAGGGTCGATCTTGCAGGGAGTCATGTATTCGATTCTTGTGTAATTAATAAGATCAACTTTATTAATGATAAAAAGGGGGAAAAGTGGATTGATGCCAGACTATAATTCAATTAAGGAACGTAATTGAGAAAATACCTTATTCAGCGAGGATTTGCACTACGGAATGGTAGGTTTGATCATTGAATTTCTATTTACTAATCTGGTTCATTCAATTAAGTAATATATTCTAATTGTCTTAATCCATGTTCTAGAGTTGCTAATTAAGTCAACTAGCCTTAACAACGCCTTACCTACCAACCTAGCCCTGAAACTATCAAGAATAACTCCTAGGCAACATTAAGTTCATGAATAGATAGGAAAGTATATTGCCCTTGGCGCATATACCTCATTAATCTCCCCATCCTACAAGCCCAACTAGTTCAAGTAGAGATTTGTGTCACTAAGCAGGCAAGGCTCTCCAACTAGGATAAATCAGGCCCTGGCTATATGAAATAGTTCTATAGACCTAGGTGATCAAGCTAGATAAACAAATCAAAATCAATTACAAATACAAACAAGAGATTAAAACAATTCGAGAGATATATCTTAATTAGAACCAAGGGAGAAAGTCTGCAAAGCAGCCCATCCGTAGACTTCACCCTGAAGAACAGTGTAATCTCCTTAAAACCCACTAATTAAACCTAGCACTAAGCATGAGAAGGAGGCAAGCTCTCCTCCTTTATTTATAGAAGAGAGAAACCCTAAAAACAACCTAAACAAGCCCAAGTGAAAGTAGGTAAAAAGGCCCAAAACAATCCCGCAAGAGAAGAGAAATCCGCGACTGGAGACCCACGGTGGCGCGGTCGTGCTTCTAACGGTGCGGGCGCGTCCGCCCCAGTGAACACGGCGTGGTCACGCCTATTTGGACGCGGTCGCGTCCTAGCTTCTGCAGACTAGCAACGTCCATAAAATCATTGTAACTTTTGACTCACAACTCTGATTGCGCTCATCTTTTTAGGTCTTCTATTAAACTTAAATATCTAACTCCTAGAATTAGAATCACCTCAATAGTACATCGGATCACGAAGAACAATCTATCTGAACGCAGCTCAACATCTCATCACTTCTTCTCGCGTGCATAAACTTGCTTCGTCCTTTGGCCGTTTCCTCTTCGGTCTTCACCAAAATGTTTGTATTCCTCATGTTTAACACCTTTTCCTCGTGAGGTCCAGAACAAACTAATACGCTCCAAATCATGGCCATTTCGTTTATGAACGATGCTAACGACCACCATTTACGCCGTATTAAACGTCGCTCATCACTCCGCTAGTCTTAGTCTTCAACTCTTCTTCACATCTTCACTTCAAAATTGTGATTCTTTATCTTTGAGTTGGTTGAGACTGCCATTGCTATGTCTTGTATCTTTGCAAGGCTCAAAGCTAGTCTCTAGCTTGTTCGCTTGGTCAAAGAAACTCTCTTGGCTTCTTAAGCTGCTCCTGTAATGCTTAGAAAACAGAAGATAGAGTAAATGGAGTGTTTATCATCATCAAAGCAAAGGAAGCGATTAGTATGAGCAAACTTAAACTAACAATTTCCCCCTTTTTGATGATTACAAACACTTAAACAGTGTAAGCACATCTATTTCAAAATGTACTCAGTTAAGCTATAAGATATACAATGAACCTTAAACTGATACCCAAAAGGGGAAGGTTGTGGGCGAGGAGGGATTCGAACCCCTGACACCGTGGTTCAACAGATTAACCAAATCTGATTAAAATCTCGCCAATGCCAATTAGCGAGTGTACCTTTATTCCCCCTTAGACCAAGCTGGTCTAAATTCTGCCCAATTTTGACAACGGAAAGAGTATTCTACCTCAATCCTTCACCTGCCCAAACCGTTTTTCTTCCCTCTTTTAGCATCATCGAAAAGGCATATATAATTCATCAAAGGGAAATAAGAATAAGGTACTCAACCATGCTTAACTCAAATTACAATCATAATCATACAAAGAAAGTGCAAGCGAGACAGTAACCATGAAGCACTCAAGTTACTAAAATCAATCTAAGGCATACTGTAAATATATATAGTATTCCCCATGCCTTTTATAGCTGGAACCCTAGCGAGTCTATCACATAGTTACGCAAAAAGAATTCAGAAAGCAAGTAAGAGTATCAACTCAAATCACCTTCATCTCAGTATGTTCACCAACTTTACCAATATACTTGGTTTCTTCTTGAAGTGTCTTCTCTTGTCTTAGTGCCAAATTGATAAAGAGTGGCCTAGCACTGGTCTCGAGCTAATATTCTTGAAGTGAGACTAGACAAGGTATGGATGTAATGTGTAGACTCCATAATTTACCTCTCCTGATTAGCACATGATTTAGATAGTTGTACTGGGTTTCGAGGCAGTCATTCTTCACTCGCTTTTACAATTGGCGCTTAGTTACTTATAATGAGAGGAGTTCGATCACACTTGAGATGTAATACAGTCGCTTGATCATGAACTTCAAAGTGCAACAATGAGGGGATATAATGCACATACAAGGGGGTCACTCACACTCAAATATAGCATGTATTAAGCATGTGGATATGTGGGATACTAACTTTTTGTCACAATAATGTATACTTCCTGTGTGGAGATATATCAAGGGAATCAGGAAGCATCATTAAATTCAGGCTTAGGGACACTTAGAAGTGGATCATCTCTTAGGCATGTAATGAGAAAGAAGACGATCACCACTTTCATGAGAGGTAAAGAATAGCATGCAATGATAAAGAAGATAGGAACATGTTTGCATCAATATACTTATCAAGCAAGTCATTTCTTGTTTAGATATAGCAGGTTAACAAGAAAAAATCATGAAATCACACCTCATCCTAAGTTCCCAAATATAAAATAGAATGTTTAAACATGCCAGTACAAAGTAACATACAACGAGTGGATGAATGGTCTAATTGATAGGAATTAAGCCCAACTAAAACCTTAGATTTGAGAAAGATAACTGGTTCAGTGCTTTAGAAGAGATGTCAGTGATTTGACTCTTCTAGAAGTATTAGTTATATTTCAACGAGTATAGAAATAGATTCGGTTGAGTCTTCAAAGACTCGCTTGACTATATGAGTCTCGCTTTGAACGAATAGATATAGCTTTATGATCAAATGAGACTCACTTTCTAGGTGTTAATACTTTACCACATGAAATACATCTCCTTATGATAAGAGTGAAAGAGATGTTTATTAGCATACGCTTGATTTTGTCAAATAAGCACTGAAGGAGATAGTGATACGAAATCGACCCGGGTCAACTCGTCTCGTGCACGGATCTAGATCAAGCACGTTCACCTAGTCGTCGTTTAGTTGTGTTCAGTTGGATGCGTGAGGGAAAATAGATAAATGGCTCGTGGAGGTTGAGCCCAAACTGGGTTTGACGTCGAAGCTAAGGGTGGAGATATCTCAAACAAGCTTAGCTCTCAAATTCAACGTTATTTATAAGAGGATACAAGTAGGCTATATATAGCCAAATAACTCTCAAAAACCCTAGTGGGCTTGGGCCTATCTAACTAATGGATTGGTCCTCTTAAGCATAAGAGGACCGACCAAGGAGGACGCCGGGGTCGAGGTCGTCTCACAATCACCTCGAATCGTGTGATTGCAAGTCAGGATTGCATCATTCTCCCTCCCTTAGAATCGAAGCGTCCTCGCTTCGAACTGGCAGGAGCAAGGGAGATCAAGCGTCTAGATGTCAAGGAAAGTAAGGACTCTATGTAGGACACAAGACCTACTCTAGGCACCACAAAGTGTAATATGAAAGGCTCTGGTGCTTGAGTGATCTTCTCTTCTGGCTCAGCTGGTGTCACATCAATGACTGTCACTTCAAATGGATGAGCTATCGGTGCCTCTAGCTCGTGCAAATCCGTAGATACAAGGACCTGGTCGTCGTTGTCATCATCTTCAACATACTCATCAAATATGGGAGACGACACATACGCTGGTGGGGCCGGAGTGGGAAGAATCTCAAAATCATCATAAATATGCTCTCCATGCCACCCGTCGTAAAAATCATCGAACGGACTCCCACTAAAATAATCCATTATTTTTTCACGCTTTTTTTTTAGTCTCTGATTTTTTTAACTTAATTTTTTTAACTAACACTCTTTTTTTAAAAATAAATAAAATAAAGACAAAGCTAAACTAAACTTACTTAACTCACCTAACTCCCTTAAAAAAACAAAGCTAAACTTAATGAACAAATTCAAAGTAATGGGCCTTACTTTCTTTTGGTGTTGGGCCGTGTAGAAGAAATAAGCAATTAGATTTTGTACGTGTTGACGAAAGAAAGGTAGGGCATTTGGACTTCGTCTCCAACAAGCAGCCGCATATCTGCAATGAAGGCGGTGAACACGGCAATTTCCGAGAAGAATTATGACGTAGACCTTAGTGTTTTTTTTTTTTTATAGTTTTTTTGTACTTAGATGTGTTCTTTTTGCGGAAGGGAGGCTGGAGTCTGGTGGTTTGGGTCGGAGCTGGAGGCAAGTCCCGTTGGTGCGGATGGTGATGAAGGTGATGATGATTTTGGTGGCTTGATCGGCTGACGCTCTGATACCAGTTGATACAAAATCGACGGGGTGTCGGTTCATCTTGGGCGCGGATCTAGATCAAGCACATTCACCTAGTCGTCATTTGATTGTGTTTAGTTGGATGCGTGAGTTTTTTGTGTTTGAAAACGAGAACAAGAACGATATGCCTCATGGAGGTGCGAGCCCGAACCGGGTTTGACGGCGAAGCTAAGGATGTTTAAATACAAGCTTAGCTCTCAAATTCAACGTTATTCTAAAGGAAATACAAGTAGGCTATATATAGCCAAATAACTCTCCAAAATCCTAGTGGGCTTGGACCTATCTAACTAATGGGCCCGTCCTCTTAAACATAAGAGAAACACACACCTAAGATACAAAATACATAAAACATAAGAATGATAATAATATAATATGTAATAACTATATACTAAGCATACATCCAAGGATGACACCAGGGTCGAGGTCGTCTCACATTCACCTCGCATAGTGTGATTGCAAGCCAGGATTGCATCAGATAGTGAGACTCCTTCTCTTGTTAAGGATGAGAGTAGCTTTATATAATCCATTTGCCTTCTACTCTCCACCCTTTCCTGCAAAATCAAATCAAGCAGTGTTTTCCCAACGAAGTATTGACTTCGTAGGAATGTTAGCACTTGCAATTCCAAAACTAGAAGGTAGAACTTTTATCTTTGTTATCATTTCAAAGACTTGGCACAGGTTGAGTTTTACCTATGTGAGGCATAGGTAACACTCGCTGCGCTCCTACTTGTTTGTGTTCAGCTTGTAAAGGCTTCGTACGAGTAGGAAATGTCATAGATGACTCGCTCAAAGCAAGCTTGTCTTTCTCAAGACCCACTTGAATGAAAGTATCCTCAAATATAGTCGTAACAGACTTAGAGGAAACATCATCACTCAAATCAAGCTTGTCCTCAGATTGAATCACTTGATTGAGTACACCTATAGATATAGAGAGAGAGGGTGTAGGAGGGATAACTAGTATAGGTTCTGGGACATGGACACTTACCTCAACTTCAGGTATGGTAGCTAGCTCTGGAATAGGTTGAGCGGCTATGAAGCAGTTATGTGGATCTTCACAACGTCAACTTTGTCATCATAATCGCCCCATAGAGTGACAAAGGCCTTCCTAGGAGGTGTTCGAGATCCACCTTCTTCCTTGTTCGGTTCGACCCTTTCACTTGGACAATCTCTGGGGAAATTTCCTCTACCTGAGCACTTATAGCATGTTATGTTCTTGAGGCTAAGAGGCTTGATGTACTTTGAATCTCTTTGGTAATCTTTGTCCCCTTTGGTAGCTATACCAAATTTCATCTTACACAACCTTTTAATGAGCTTGGTCATCATCGCTACTTCTTGGTCTTCTTCATTCTTGGACTCATCATTGTCCTTGACCTTTTGAAGCACGTGAGTGAGCTTGAGAGCGACTCCTTGGGATTCTCTAGATGCTATTGACTCCTTTTGATCTTCAGCTTCTTGCACTCTTGATTTACCAGCAAATACAAATACATGCATAGCTTTCGTTTCCTTAGTCATTAGCATTATTTGTTTAGTTGAGAATTAACACCATGGATGAAAGCGAGTATAAGTTCCCAGGTTTTTACCTTGAGTCCTGCAGAGGACATCATATCACATAATACCTGGAACTGGGAATGATAGTATGATACAAACTTGCTTTCTCCCATTTTAAACGAATGGAAGTCTCTTTGGAGCTTGAATTGACGGTTGTTCTTCATATCCCCGCTGCCGCTGTGTATATCGATGATAGCTTCACACATGAGCTTGGAAGTGGATAGTTACATGATCTTGTCGATGTCCTTTAGAGACAGAGCGTTAAGAATGAGTTGCTTTGCTTTGGCATTCTTCTCGAGTGTAGCATACTCATTTGGTCCCCATTTGTAAGTGTCGGTTTTGTCTTTGAGCTTTTCTTCACCTTTCTCTATGATCCGCCAACATTGATAGTCAAATTGTTGGATGTAGTTCTTAGTCATTGTGATCCACCATTCTAGTTCACCCTCAGCTAAGATATGTGGCTTAGCTAAAGAGATCCCTAGGTTGAACGAGTATTTTTCATTGCCCATGACTTCAAACTATAGAGTAGGAATCAATCTGTGCAAGATATAAGCAACCTGTGCTCTGATACCAATTGTGAATTTGACGAGGTGTAGGATCGAGATAAAAAGCCAACGTGAATGTTACACTTACTCTATAGTCAATGAACAAGAGCTATAAAGCTAGTATCCAGAGACTAGCTCTCAACAAAGCGAGTATAGATATGAGTGATTCTCTTGTTGAAAACCTCTATAGAGTAGCTTTGAATTGACTAACTCTTAGAGAAGAGTAGCTCGATTGACTAGCTTTAGTGTTTAAGAAATGCGGAAGTTAAAAACACTTTTAAGCGAGTCTTCGACCTTTAAGTTATCACAACACGCTAAAGAGCGAGAATGCTATAAATGAGTAATAACAAGGGAAAGCCACAATATGAATCTTAAATGGTTAAATGAAAGATTCAGCTCAATATGCACATAGAGACTTGGTAAGGTAAGAACCCTTGGCAATAATTCATGCCCGGGATAAAAATCACCAATAGATTGAATATAATGAACAATAATTACAAGGCCTTATAACTCTCAGCTCACTACACTCGCGTTCAGCTCACTTATAATGTTTGTGCTCTTAAGGTTTAAAGACAACACTCGCTCCCTCAGAGATCACCGGCTATGCCCCAAACACTCAACCCTACTAACCTCCCTGCTTTCAGTCCTCTTGCATCCCTCCAAGACACTCAACGTACTAACTCGCAGGCTTTCACGATCCTGTTGTGTTTGTGCTAGCTAGACTTTCTCTCCCTCCCGACGTTTCCCAAGCTCGTACTAATACATATAACTATTACAACTATTATAGAAATCCTAAACTTCTTCCCCAAGTTAGAAAACTCTATACAATATTGTAATAAAGGATATTTTCACCTTGGCAATCCCTGTGACTATTCTCTGAATAGCTCCTCCAAAGATTTCTCCTTTTTCTTTAGCAAGAAACTTGTAATAAACTCTGTCACGATGGCGATCCGCTTCCACACCACTCCGCTTAAACTTGTCTACGCTAGCAATCCACGCTCCTCACTCTCCATAGGTAGAAACCCATTTGTTTATCCTGAGCTTCATGTCTTTCCCATCATCTGGCAAAAATACTCTACATGCTGGTGCAGCCTAAGCCACCTGGGCAGATTCCGTTCACTTCAAATCTTCTATCGTTGAAGCACTCAGAACCCTAGCTGGCAACGACTCTCCTTGTCACTCCTCTAGTCTTTATCTTCAACTCTTCTTCACATCTTCACTTCAGAATTGTGATTCTTCATTTTTGAGTTGGTTTAGATTGCCTTTGCTATGTCTTCTATCTTAGCAAGGCTCAAAGCTATTCTCTAGCTTGTTCGCTTGGTCAAAGCCACTCTCTTGACTTCTTAAGCTACTCCTGTAATGCTTAGAAAACACAAGATAGATTAAATGGAGTGTTTATCATCATCAAAACAAAGGAAGCAATTAGTATGAGAAAGCTCAAACTAACAGAAACCTACCCAAAACACTCCTATACTTCACTTCTTATGTCTCCATCACCAAGAATAAACTGAACATCCTAAAACACTCGGTTATTTACACTCCAATTCTTTCTTAGACATCCTTTCAGGTTTTCAGCTAACAATCTTGTTAAATGTGCTCACCACCTTACTATCACATTGAATCTCATATTGCCAAGTCTATTACCTGACAGATTACTTGCTTATTAACTGAGCCGCTTTTTCGGGGTTTTAAACTATCCCAGGATTGTCTTAAAGTAGACATTGTCTTAATGTTTTATACATAACATGAAACGAAAAAGAAAAAAGGTACCCAAGAAGTATAGTGAAACTCCTAATGGAAGTAACTCAGAAACGCTCCTCGGTGTCTTCAATGAAGTCTTGTGGTTGTAATGGTTTGTTAAAGGTGTATGACTAATGACAATGGAATGCCATAAATAATGTGAATTTGACTCAATCTAGTGTAGACGAGTACAAGGCTGACAATGGTGGCAACGACTCTCCGGCTCAGATGTAGAATGGTAGAATTGGTCGTCCTCAAGTAGTGTTGGACAACAAACAAACTCGCCGGTCTTCAAGATGGTCATCGGAGGTGAATCCTCACAATCGCTATTAGATCACATAACTCTCACTCTATTTTTTGAACGTTCATTTTCCTTTCAATTTCCTCTCTACCAGCTCATTTTTTCTTCTTTCACTCCCTCTATTCTTTTAACTCAACCAAAACATTCGGTTCTTCTCTCAAATTTTTACACTCATTTATTTACTCTAAAATTATTATGAAAATACTCAATTCTTTTCCTTACACAGCCTCACCTTTACTCATTTCCAAAAAGAGTTTAAGAGATTTGAAGAATTTTACCTCTGACTGTACAATGGAACATTGGCGATCGCAACTACAACATAAGCGATTGCTGAGCGGTGATCTCACTTCTGCATAGACGGTCATGGGAAATTATTGGCACTCTCCAAAAATAGTGAAAGAGGAACTTACCCATGATAGGTGATCGATGATAAGGATCGATGGTCACAGATAGTGAATCTGGAAATTTCTGTGTAACATATGATTGACCGACGATTGTCGAAACGGAATAGGCGGTCTCCGTTCGACCATACATCATCTATATCTTTACTTTCTTGTCAAAACTTAACCCAAAGACTCCTATGACTCAAAATTGAAACTGTCTAAGCTAAACTAACTATGTAAAGAAGGAAAATTCCCTACGTAGGGTTGCCTCCTGATAAGCGCCTTGTTTAACGTCGTGGCTCGATGCATTTCTTGCTAAGTTCGGCACTTCAGGTTCCTTCAATGTGATATACTCAATTGATCTATGGAGAAACCATCAAAATACTTATGCACTTGCTGCCCATTCACTTTAAACACATTAAGGGTCTTCTCATCATATAGGTCAATAGCTCCATGGGGTAAACCTTGGCAACGATGTATGGTCCTACCCATTAGGATCGTAGCTTTCCCGGGAACAATTCAAGGTGGGATTGAAACAATAATACCTTGATACCAACCTTAATACCTTCCTTAGAATGTTCTTGTCATTCCAAGATTTGGTTCTTTCTTTGTAGTGAATGTTATTATCATAGGTCTCTAGCATGGCCTCCTCCAACTCACTTAGTTGGAGTTATCTAAACTCCCCAAATTAATCTAAATTCATGTTGCACTTCCTAACAACCCAATATGCAATATTCTCAAGCTCAACCGAGAAATGACAAGCCTCTTATACACCCAAAGAGCATCATCAAGTCGTTGGCTTTAGTCCTTCTTGATGGGAGACACAATCTTCTCTAAAATGGCCTTAATTTCTCTATTAGACACTTTTTCCATGCCATTTCTATAGGGATGATATGAAGTTGAAACTCTTTGCATCACATGATATATCTTTAATAGTGCAGTGGTTGTTCTATTGCAAAAATGTGTGCCTCGGTCACTAATGATGACCTTTGGTATCCCAAATCTAGCATATATGCGGGACTTCAAAAATCTACCATATGTCAAGAATTATCAGTTCTAGTGGCCTTCTTTTCCACCCACATGGAAACATAGTCCAACGCAAGTAATATATAAACATTAATGCCAGAATGAGGAAAAGGACCCATAAAGTCAATACCCCGAACATCAAAGATCTCAAAAAGGTCATTGATGATTGTAGCATTTCATCCCTTTGGATCATATTCCCAACTCTTAGGCACCTTTCACAGTATTTACAAAACTTAGCCGCATCTCTAAAGAGAGTTGGCCACCAAAAGTTTGCTTCAAAACACTTTTCTAAAGGTTGTTTTGGCCCAAAATGTCCCCCACATGCACCATTATGACAAAATTCAAGGATACTATTTACCTCATGTTCTTGCTCCATGTTTCCAAAAGTATGGGTCATCCCATACAAAATTCTTGGCCTAAATACACATTCTATCTTTCACAGTTTTATTAAACAAGTGCGAAAACGCACATGTGCTGAGATAATTTTACCAAATTAGCATACGATGAATTTGCATGGCTTATTCTACTCAGACACTTATAAGGGAAAGTTATGTGGTTCTGCTTCTGCGGGGCATCCTCATCATGGACAAGTTTTCTAAGGTGATCAACAACAAGATTTTCAACACCTATCTTGTCCTTTTATTGAATATCATATTTACTCAAGAGAATGATCCACCTAATCAACCTTGGCTTGGCGTCTTTCTTCACCATCAAATAACGGAGTACTACATGGTCAGTATAAATAATTACCTTGGTACCTAAAATGTATTTCCGGAATGTCTCTAAAGCAAAGACCACAACAAGAAGTTCTTTCTTCGTGGTAGTGTAGTTCCCTTGGGCATCATTCAAGGTAGTAGAGGCATATTTAATCACATAACATGCACACACCTCTTTCTAGATTAAGATCACCCTCACTGCATAGTCACTTGCATCACACATGAGTTCAAAAGGCTTGGACCAGTCAGGAGCTTGGATAATAATTAGTCAATTCAATATAAGCAGCTAATATCCCAGCTTTCCTTTCATTAGCACTTTCACCTTTTTTCATCTTTTGGATATAATATAGCTTTCTCGGTAGACTTAGAACCAATAATTCAAGGAATATAGTAAGTATATGTATCGTCGCACTTGGTTGGAAATTCTTCTTTCATCTGGGCCGCCATGGATCTTTTGCTCTAACATCTGTCTCTTTTTCCATTCTCTATGAGTATGAAGATCGTAATGATTCTATTCTCATCTCTTTGAGTGTCTTTTTCTCTGATTCGTCATTGCCCATGCTCCCATATATTATGTAAGAATAATTGAATCCATATGATTTATCTTCGGGTTTGTCTGCATTGGCTCTAACAGAATCATTGATGAGGGTCACGACATAAGCAAAGTGTGACTCTAGAAAAAACGTGGAGCGTGACTCTAGGATGGGACACGCCTCCTGTTCTACGATGTGATACTCCAATGCGGGCACATCAAAATTGACGTGGATGTGAAGGAAGAGGAACCTTGTTCTCAATTATTTTCGCCGGAATGGTAGAAGCTGGCGGTGCTAGTAACAAATCAGAGAAAAGGGCGTGGGTCGTGGAAGGATGGGCGCGAGGTGATGCATGGAGCTGTTGTAGATCATCGTTGTGAATCGCCGACAAAGAGCTCCGATTCTATGGATCTCTTCATAACTCTTCCTTCTGACATAACACTTATAGTTCGGTCCACTTTCTGCTCGAATTTCTTTAATCTCATTGGAAGTTCATTTTTGCTCGCTATATATCCTCATTATGTTGATTCAATGTAGAACATGCAACTGGTGTGTGCTCTTTTAGTGCATCACTCATCTCACTCAACTCTATTTTTAGACATTACATAATGTTTTTTGTCATATTGGCTATTTGGACTATGAGTGCTGTGATTCCGTCTATAGGGTTAGGTGTTGGTGATGTTGAACACATCTCATATTCTGGTTCTCCCTCCATTGATTGTATGAATTCAGCGCTTTGTATGCGCTATGATAGTAATCAGGTCCACGGTAAGGGGGGTTGTAAGGTCTATAGAACTGCTCATGGGGTTGCAGTTGGGGTTGTGCTCTAGCTAGCATCGTATCTAGTAACTGCTACAATTTTGGTCATATCTCGTAGCTTAGTGGCCTCGAATTGTGTGCCATGGTAACCCACAAACTAAGAAAACTTGGTAGAAGGTTGTGTATACTATAATATATGTCTACACCACAACTTCAAACCTAAACTACTAAACTAAACAAATCTCCCCCACAACGGCGCCAACTTTGACGACAACGTAGTCGCTGTGCACTGTCAAATGTATTCCTAATGAATAACCAATACATAAGTATTTGGTAAGCACATTGTCGATCTCGTAGAGAGATTGTAGTTTAGAAGAGAAATGAGAAAGCTTTACTAACAGATTCAAGGTTTTTATATCAACAAGCAAGGAACAACAGAAATAATAGATTTTTATGGGTTTGTGATTATGATGGTGAGTTGTTTCACATGACAAATCCATTTATGCTCATTAGGGGATCCTTGTATTCTTTTTACCTATTAGTCTTAATCTCTATGTTATCCATATCTAGAAGACATACTCACAATCTACATTCTCAACCATAAACTTGTAAATTATGTTTGCTATTTACTAGAAAGGCACAATTGAAATAAGGCGCAACCAAAACTGACAAATCTCAATTGTCTATATAACTCCCTACTTTAACATGCATGCAACTAGACTGACCATATTAAATATGTATTTTCAGATAACAGTATTCAATATAAAGCTAGGTTAGGTTGTCAGTCTAACAAAGAACATAAAAAATAAACTTTATGATACGGGGATTAGCTGCATCGATTGAGATCTAGGCGATGAATCTACTAAACAATAAAAGATAATCAATTGATAACAATGTAAGGCGGAAGTTAAACAGATGAATGGTGAATTGAGGGATAGAAATCAGACGAAAACCGGGAAGAATGACAACAAGAACCCCCCAATTGAGTGGGAATGCTAGACCCTTATCGCACGACTTACCAACTTTCGCCCTCTATAACTCCACACAACCTAGAATCATTGATGAAATAGGATCACTAAGAGCTTGCCTTGTCTGGATGAATTCACCAATCCTATGAAGAATTGACACATATGACACAACTAGTGCCTGGGTGCGAATCGATACTCTCTCAGGGAGTTTTTGTGTTTGAGATCAACGTACTCTCTTGGGAGGATTCTTTGTGTTTGAAAAAAATCTAATATGGTTTCATTAATGGAGAAATCATCCTTTTAAAGGGGAGGCCTAAATTCTTAAAAGAATTACAATCAAATCACTTAAAACTTGCTAAAAAGAGAAACTACTAATCTAGAAACTAAGCTGCAAGGTTATGGCTGTAATTGTTTGTATTCCATCACTTTATAAACTGAAATAAATAAATTATAAAACTAAATAACATCTCAGTGTCATTTCCAAGCATTGGTAAAACAATCTAAGTCTATAAAAGCGGTAAACTAGACATATGCAACATTCGTCACTAGAATCATTGTCTTTTCTTCGGACTTGTATCATCACGGAGTGTAGAATCGTATCATCTTCATAACAATATTTTTGGGAATCCATTCCGTATCATTCCCTCCTTCTTTAAAAATATTCTCCCTTGAATCTTGTTGAACTTGAGCTCGAGGGTAGTGTCTAGCACGGGCTGGATGTGGTCGCTCTTCACTCTTACAACGGGACCATCTCTTCAACCGAGGAAACAAATGGAATCTCTATACTCTTACTTGTTTGGTACACCTTTGGTATCAACTATCCAACCATCTTTCTCCATGCCATAATCACGTGCAAGTAAAGTAGTAAGCAAAGGAGAAGAAGGGTTAGAAAGATTCTCATTGATTGGTGGAGGGAGGATGTCTTGGACCACTTCAACTGGAGTGTCTTTGATCGCTGGAGCAGGGACATCTTGGATGACTGGACTGTGGGTGTCTTCTAAGACCGGGGTTGGAGCATCTTTTATAACCTCATTTCTAGGCAAATCAACATGTGGACTCGGCACAAGTGGTGGCGGCTTTACTTTTGGCGTACTCTGTATGATCTCATTAGCAATTATGGCTTGTAGAATGGACCGCATGGTGACTAAATCGTCCTTCACGGATTGTATGATTTTTGAGTTGTATCTCGGTGAGCCTAGAGGGCTGCCTTGTGTAGCACTTGAAGATGTAGCAAGTTTGTTTGTTTGATGTTGGGGAAGGAATTTGGCTCTCATAAAATACATCATATAATCCCACATGAACACTAGTTCGATCCGTCTTCTAGCTCGATCCCTTACAATGAATCCCACCAATACTCTGCATACCCTCTAAATGAAATAACAACCATTTGTATCAGTTGTGATAACTCCAGAACCTTTCAACTCTCCTCTCCCAGGTAAGGTACTCTTCCGGGTCAGCGCTTCCATCAAAGAATGCCATCTTAACTTTGTACCGGTCATTACTGCGATGCTCGGTTCCCCTCTTTCTTGGCAGTTGTCCAATATAGTGTGGAGGCTGCCATCTATCACCTTTGCGGGACAGTGCTGGTACCTCCCGTCGGTTGGACCCTATCATGATCAAAGAGAATTAAACATTGAACAATGTCAATATTTCACGGTGTTTAGCCTTAGTGATGGAACAACCTTAACAACGTCTCATAAACCCTTAATATGTAACTAATTTAAAGTAATGTAGTGAAATATCAAACTAGGAAGGATAAATCTAGCGAAAAAGATACACGTTCAAAAAGACTCAGATAAAGGAGACAACTTTATGCGACTCAATGACAAATATGACCAAGTAGCTACAAGACTGAATTGCAACTAAAGATGGGGCAATTTAAGTGTTTCAAAAATTGCGTTTGAATTCTGGAAAACTAGGACTTGGATGAACCCGAAGTGGAATTTGTGAACCTGGGGCGAGAACGTGTTCCTTGGAGGGAAAGAACATCTTCCTTCACTTTCCTATTTAATTACAACATAATGAGCAAGAAAGATTAAATTACAAAATTCTAACTTTAGTAATCTAACAATATATCCTAGAGAAAAAGAAATAAAATCAAATAAAATCCTAGTGTATTTTCTTTCTTTCTTCTATCTTTAATTATTTTTTTGATAAATTTTCCTTTTTAAATAGGCAATTTATTTTTGCTAAGATATTAAAAGATTTTCTTTTAAACTAATTCCCTAGAAAATAAGAAGATAATTCTGAAAATGATAACAACCTAATATCTTCTCTTGATTTTATTGAATTTCTTCAATTAACTTAATTCGGATATCTGTGTAGTTACCTTTTTGGGATACTTTGAATCACTTTCCTATTTTGAGGGGGATGAACCTAGACGTTCTTTAGAGGGAGATGAATCTGGACGTTCATTGTAGAAGCTTGGACAAATACAACAATGGTAGAAAGGTCAAATTTTTATGGTTTTCTGGGTATCGATTTCCGAATCCTCTAGTCACAATCAACAACGATAGACTCCTTCGAAGAAAAAAAGTAAACAATCATCCAGACCAATTAATTCACTAATGTGACTCAACCAAAGACGTACAATTGACGATTGAAACACAGGATGATTCAATTTACATAGATGATGAATCTTAAACCGTCAAAGGCAATTCAAAGCCAGAAAGCTCTTATACAAATTGATACGGGGATTAGCCACTTTGAGTGAGTTGTAGGAAACGAATCTACTAAATGATAAAAGATAATTAGATGAGAACAATGGAAGGCGGAAGAGAATCAAATGAATGGCAAATTGAAGGATAGAAATCAGACCAAAATCAGGAAGAACGACAATAAGAACCCCCCAATTGAATGGGAACACTAGACCCTTGTCGCACGACTTACCAACCTTCATTCTCTATAACTCCACACAACCTAGAATCATTGATTAACTAGGAGAACGAAGAGCTTGCCTTGGCTGGCCGAATTCACCAATCCTATGAAGAATCGACACAGAAGACACAACTAGTGTCTGGGTGCGAATTGATACTCTCGCAGGGAGTTTTTACATTTCAGATAAATGTACTCTCTTGGGAGCGTTCTTTGTGTTTGAACAAAAAGCTAATCTGATTTCACTAATGGAGAACTCAACCTTTTAAAGGGAGAGGCCACAATTCTCAAAAGAATTACAATAATATGATTGGGCTAATTGAACTTGTGATTGTGTGGAGAGTGATAATATGGTAGCAACCAAGTGACACTGCATGTTCCTATCTATTTCTGAATGCACTCCTACCTAGGGATTAACTCTTGATAGTTTCAGGGTTGTATTTAGGTAAGGGTTAATAGAAATATTTGGACTATTAACTACATTAGAACAAGGATTAGGGCAACCATAATATATAATTTAGAGATTGAACCCAAATTGAATTAAGAAGTCAATGATCAAACTAATAAATCCGTAGTGTGAATACGTGGTGAATGAAGTGCTTTCCCATATTTGCTTTCCTAGTTTAGTTTAGTTAGTTTAAGTTACTTTCCCTTTCTTTGTTACTTTTAAGTTAATCAGATTAATTACATAAGAATTGATCACCAGACTCCATGTGTGATCGACCCTTACTTGCCACTCTACTTGTAGATGAGCTAGTTAGTATAAATAGTGTTATGACAGGGCTAAACGACACTAGTCAAATTTGGCGCCGTTGAGGGGAGTCTAGATTTTCTTTTATTGTGTTTTTGATCTAATTAGCTTTGGTGCCGGCCGTTACACGATCATTACCCGTATTGCTGATGAGTATGCCTGAGGAGTTTGCTAGAGATAGGATGAGAGATTGCAGGGATAGGAGCAAGTGATTGGATGAAGTAAGGAGAATGTTGGCTAGGCATCAACAGAAGGCCACTGAGAGGGCCGCTACTTATGGGGGATACGAAGATCCACAACCTGGGTACGAGCAACAATGGTACAACTACTACTACCAAGGCATAGAGAGAACCCCTAACCTGAGCAGCAGTGGTGGAGGCCCCAACCTAACTCAAACCCTACATATGAGCGGCTCGCGACCAACACCCGAGTACTCGAAGAATGCACCCAGAGAATGGTCGAGCAGTCACGGGATACCACAAGGTATGTTGACGAGAAGATTGAGCAGATGATGCAGGCCGTTGCTACTCTAAAGACAAATCAGGCTGACACGCAGCAGCTGCAGACCACATCTCAACCGAGCATTGCAAGTATTAACGTTATTAACATAAGTAGCGACCAGTGCTCGAACAAGGCATAGAGTGAGGAGGAGGACGTTCAAGGTTGACAGACCAGCTGACACACGCCCATAGCCTGAGGAGGAATCCCACGATTCATCCACTGCAGAGTCTCGCGACCACGCCTTGGAGTCGCCCGACCGTGTCTACGCCGCTGAGGAGGAGCGCGATCGCGCTACCTTCGAGTGCGACGGCAACCTTCCCTGCAGAATGGCACCGCCACGCCTCATACCCGCGCGCCCGCGTCTTTACAGACATGCTTCCGGCTTTCGAAGCGCGACCGTGCCCTTCCTGGCGCGCCCGCGTGCTTTACCCTGCAGCCTTCGAAGTTGTTCCTCCGCCGCCAGTGAGCTTCAATGAATACGATCCAGGACCGCGGTTAGGCAAGATAGGAAGGATATTTGATCCGAGAGTTGATCCTTAGGCGAGGCAAGCCACCTACGTACACCTCACACCATTCATGACTCTTGAACCCGAACACCTGGGCCTTGGTTCACCGAACTACTGCAGAGGCCACGCACAGGGAAGATGAAGAAGAGAAGGAGATGGTATGACAACATGAATAGCGAAGTGCCAAATCCTACTGTGTGCAGAAGAAGAGATGACTAGTGATGAGATGGCCCCCGAGGGGCATAGTGGTGAATAAGAGAGCAAGAAGTCGAGCCTACGACTTTAACCAAATGCGGTAATCCGGAGGCAACCCGTCTATGAGGTATTTTTTTCATTTCCACTTTTCTTTTACCGTTGTTCTTTATTTCATAATGAGGACATTGTGTAGTTTAAGTGTGGGTTTGGGGAGTTATCTCAACTATCCTAAGGTAGAAAATCAATTTCTTGGGCTAGTTGAACTTGTGATTGTATGGAGAGTGATGATATGTTAGCAGCCAAGTGGCACTACATGTTCCTATCTATTCCTAAATGCACTGCTGCCTAGGGATTAACTCTCGATAGTTTCAGGGTTGTATTTAGGTAAGGGCTAATAGGACTAGTTGGACTATTAACTACATTAGACCAAGTATTAGGGTGACCATAATATATAAGTTAGAGATTGAACCCTAATTGAATTAAGAAGTCGATGATCGAACCAATAAATCGGTAGTGTAAATACGTAGTGAATGAAGTGCTTTCCCATATTTGCTTTCCTACTTTAGTTTAGTTTAGTTAATTTAAATTACTTTCCACATTTCCTTGTTACTTTTAAGTTAATCAGATTAATTGCACAAGAATTGATCACCAGACTCCCTGTGGGATCGACCCTTGCTTGTCACTCTACTTGTAGATGAGCTAGTTAGGTATAAATAGTATTTTGACAGGGCTAAACGACGCTCGTCAACGTTGTATACAAGAGAAACACAATGAATATGTACTGAATTAAGAACTGATAGCAAGATTACTCCACAAAACCAATACTTGCATACACTTTAATGTCAATTAAAATAATAATCGACTTAGTTCATCATGGAGAACTAAGTAATGTGTAAAAATTAAAACTAAACCGTTGAATTTGGGAACTAGGGTTCATAGGAAGAAAGCTCCTTATATAGAAGACAATCTAGCCTAATTCCATCTACCAACTATACTAATAAAACAATAAATCAAACTAATCTAATTAACTGAAATAAGGAAATAATATTAATAAACTAAGAAGATCGTATTCTGGAGGGAGACTCTGCGTTTGCGGAATAAGACTCCGTTTTTATGAATCTTCTACAATTGATTGAACAATAGGTGCTGAATTATTGACGCGGAGCGCGACTCCGTTTTGTAGAACAGGACTCCGGCTTCAGCATTTTTCAGCAGTTGCTTCACAACTTTTCCATTTGAATGTCAACTTCTTTCTTCTCTTTAATTTTCATGTCTTCTCTCCAGCAACATCTCAACCATATGTATAAACCCTCATATACACATTTCTTGACTCTCGAGTCCAAATCATTACATCTCCATTACAACCTCTCATAACTACTATAAATGTGTGTTAAATAGTGCGTATAAAACCATCATAAATAGCTCACAGTTAGGAAAAGTTAAGGACTTAATAGTACAATCAACCATTGTATAGTCCTATAAAGTCAATGAAAGTGCATTCTGCAAACAAAATACTCCAAGAACTATCAGCAGAACTAGTGTGAGTCATTAGATAGAGTCACACTAAAATTGCAAACAAAAATAAAGTGCTAATTATATTGCTACGTCCTTGACAATGACACCAATTTGATAAAGGGGATTTGTCCGGTAGTTAAATCAGTGAGGTAAAGATATCTAATTTAATCTAGGAAAGTAATAGAGAAAATACCTTATTCAACGGGTATCCACAAAATGGAATGGTTGGTTTAATCATAGACTTCCTAATTGCTAGTCGGGTTCATCCTATTAATTTATATATTATGAATGTGCTAATCCTTGTTCCGTTATAGCTGATTAAGTCAACTAGTCCTAACAACCCTTACACCTAAATACAACCCTGAAACTGTCAAAGGCTAATCCCTAGGCAGCATAGAGTTCCAGAATAAATAGGAACATGCAGATCCACTTGGCTACAAACAACTCATTACCATCCACAAATCTACAAGTCCAACTAGTTCTGGTAAATGAATTGCTACTAAATGGACATGGTTCTCCAACTAGGATAAACCAGGCCTAGCTATATGAAATAGATCTTTAAACCTAGGTGATCAATCTAGATAAACAAACCACAATCAATAAGTATTAAAAGCAAGAGGATAAAACAATTCAAACAATATATCTTTATAAGAACCAAAGAAGGAGTCTACAAACCAACCATTCGCATGCTTCAACCTGGAGAACAACACAAACTCTCTTTAAACTCTCTAAATTAATCTAGAACTAAGCATGGGAAGGAGGCAAAGTCTCATCCCTTATTTATAGAAGAAAGAGACCCTAGAACAAACACTAAAAGGCCCAAGCCTGAAACTCAAATGAAAATAGGTAAAAAGGCCCAAAGAAAGCCCGTAGAAGAAGATCATTCGCGGTAGGAACCCTACGCGGGCACGGTCGCGCCAATGTGGGCGTGGTGGCGTCGCTGCTCAGTTAGCTTGGCACGGTCGCGCCCTGGCCCATGTGCTCCAGCACGGTTGCGTCTTGATGTGTGCGGGACTTTTCTTTGTCCTTTGGCCATCTTTTCTTCGGTCTTCTCCCGAACGCTCGTAATCCTCGTAATTAACCACTTTGTTCTACGAGGTCCGGACTACGGTAATATGCTCCAATCATTGCCGATTCGTCCATAAACGATGCTAATGACCACTTATTACGCCGTACGAGACGTTGCTCATCAAGAATTTTCTATTAATCCAAATGTGCTTCAAAGTAGCTCAATAATGCACTAATTACCGTCAAATCCTTGCAAATAAACACGTAGTAAACGTGTCTATCATCCAATATAGTTTATCATATTCTTTTGCCATATAAATTTTAATTTCCACCCGTTGACTTTTCTGATTGTTATTTTTATGGATGGAATGGAAAGTTTCATGAGCTGCCAAAATATTATCATGAATTCATCATCTTTCGATGAAAGCACTTTGTAAAGGGAAATAATCTTAGGGATAATAGTCTTAAGGATGTTAGCCAAGAGTTTAAAGATGGTTTTATACAGTGAGTTGCATACTCCAATAAGTCCACAATAATTAATAGTAATCGAGGACTCCTTTTTTGGTATGAGGGCTATAAATGAATGGTTCTAGTGAGATAGAAGATGTCCATAATAAAAGAACAATTTTAGTTCTTAATAAAGAGATCCTATAATAATTTTCCAGTAATGTTTGTAAAAAAGCAATTGAATACTATCCAGACCAGGAGTTTTATTTGGAGATTGATCAAAACTACTTGTTTTAATCTTCTTCTAGTTAGTGTTGGGGAAGATATTGTCTTTTGAAGAAATAATTTTCAAAATGATTGCTATGTCACTAGTCGAGATGAATGTATTAGAATTAGTTGTAAGTCATGCCTCAATTTCTGAGGTAATAGTTCTAGAACATTCTTATTGAGAATGCATGAGGATACCACCTTGTGATTTAAAAGAGAATATGGCTTGACTATAAGTGTGTATTTTGGTAATGAAGGGCAAATACTTAGCATTTTGATCATTATAAGCATTTGATAGGCACTTCTAAGACGCATCTATACTCTAGGATTTGACAATATTTTACATGCTTATGAACTATATTTAGTGCATATTTGAATACATTGATGAATCCACATGAAGTGTGCAAGATCAAGTGATTTAAAGGATGATAGAAGGCTTTGAAGAGTTCAAGTGCATATCAAGACTGAAGCCGAGAGTTTAAGTGAAGAAATAGAAGATGCACGCTCACCGCGGTGACCCTCATTGTGTTTCCACCCCCAGCGTGCTTATTCAAGGAACCCACGGTACAAGGCTCGAAGCCTGCCGATTTCCACCAGCACCCATCGATACTTGCCAGGAATTCAACCCAAAACGTGTTTTGTAATTTCTTTAATTTCTTTTCCAGATTTTATTATTATTAGATTTCGGTAGTTTGTTTAAGAGAGAGATTCTATAAGTATTTAAGGGGATAAAACTAACTCTTTTCTCTCTCCTCTCTCTTTTCTCTAGTTCGTTCTTTCTCTCTAACCCTAAATCTTTTCTCTCTCCTCTGTCTTTGAACCAAGCATATCATATTAGTATATGTTTATGCTAATTTGTTGTGTAGAGAATCGATATGTAGGGCTAGTCGTTCATTCCCATATCCTGGTGCTCCTTGTTTATTTCTTCCTTTACTTTGAACCATTGGTGTGATCATTGTGGTTAACTATTCTTAAAGAACTATTATACTCTATTTGAGGTTCAAGTTATTTTTGTATAGCAGTAGGAACACATTGCATGTTTATATCGAATGAACTACTATGATCAACTTGTTAACTAGGAAAGGATAGTATATGATTAAGTGTTTTTCTCCATACATTAATTATGCTCTCTGTTCCGCTCGGTCCTTGATTGAATTGATTTCTTTGCAATTAAAAACTTCCCTGAGTTTGGTTACTATGTTTGGTTCAGATTTTAATCATAAGCATTTGTACATGTTCGTGGATTAGACCCGTAATTCTGCAAAACTACCTTTGAGTTAATTTTTGGATAGTCGAAAATTGAGATCCTAAGATCTCTTCTTTGCATAACAAAGTATCTGTTGACCATCAAACATTTTTTTGTGAAATTGGCGTCTTTTCCAAGGAGGCAATAAATTAGTTTTGTGATTAGTTTTTGCATTAATCTTGGTGTGAGTCTATCTGAAGACTCACACCTTTGCTAATAATAGTTTTTGAGGTGTCTTTTTTTGAGGGATTCATCTTAATTAATTATCTAGGACTTTTTAATGGCTAGTCGTACTATTGATTCCTTCCTTACTCCTACCTTGGAGCCTGAGACCTGGTGAGCAATTCCCCAACCTAAATGATAGAATAACTTTAGAAATAAAGCTAGGAGTAACCCGTTTACCCCCTAAATTTAGCGGCACAATGCAAGAGGATCCCATCCAAAATTTGGATTCGTTCCTAAAAATTTGTAGTCACACAACCACATGGTTCCAATTGATCAAATGATGCTCCAACTCTTCTCTTTCTCCTTAAAGAGGCAACGAAGGACAACTGTAAAAAACTTTTGTCAGGAAGTGCTACCAACTAAGTAGCATGGAAGAAGTTATTCCTGGAACAGTATTTTCCAGTCACAAAGTCAAGTGAGCTCAAGAAGATGATTTGCACTATAGAGAGAAAGCCCAGAAATCACTCTATGCTTATTATGAGTGGTTCAAGAGGCTTGTGTGAAGTTGTGTTTACCGTGGTTTTTCTAAGCATGAACTAATTCTATATCTTCATGGTGGGCTTTCTACTGATGATCATTGCTTGGTGAATTCGGCTTGTGGTGGAAACATTATGATGAAGACTCATGTGGAGGCAATGAATATTGTTGTGCATTTGGGTGAAGATTGTAGGCAGCACCACATCCCGGAGGATTCAGAGACTATTAGCCAAGCCAATGAATGTAATATGGATCAAATGGAAGTCCTAAAGGAGTAAGTCCATCGTTTGAAGATGAAGCACGAACCACTACAACTAATTATGTTTTGCGATGTTTGTCATGCAACAACTCATTTGGTTGAATCTTATCCTATAAGTTCAGAGGATGTGAATTAAATTGGGTGTCTTAATCATACAACTTTCCATCAACTGGTACATATCCCTAATATTCCTAGTACTCAACGTCTTGATGATGTGTTTAAGGGTATATTACAAGTTCATAGAGAAGGTAATTTGGTGTGAGCCAGATGAGAGACACCTTGGTCCCGACTTGTAGGATTGATGCAAGAGTAGAAAGCTTAAGTAAGAGCTTCACTATGTTAAATGACAAGTTGCGTAACGTCGACACCTTGATTAGAAGCCCAACGAATGAGAAAAGGCAAGATCGTAAAATTGTAACTCTACAAAGGAGAAGAAATTTGCTTAACAAGGAGGTGGTTGATCTAGATGAAGACGAATCACAAAATAAAATCCAACTCCAATCGGCAGCGCCCGCCTAGAAACCTAAGGTGCCAGCCGAAATGAAGTTTTCGAGAGACACGAGTATAGCACAATCGGCGGCGCCCGCCCCTCAGATAGAGTCGCCTGCCAAATTCCATTGACAAAACAAGACATACACGTGGTGCCCGCCTCTCCATTAGTGGCGCTCAAATCAGTAAGAAAAAATCACCCCCGGCTTCCGCCCCTCAAATACAGTGCCTGCCAGAATTCTGGGTCAAATGAAGTCACAATCGGCGGCGGCCGCCCCTCTAATAGCGGCGCCCGCTGGTCATCAATCCGGGTTTGGATGAAGAAGACCCGCACAGAGGTGGCCGCTCTCCATTTATGGCGCCCGCCAAAACCCTTTTTTGAGCCAAAACGTTTATGAAAATCTAGAAGATAAAAATTGGATTGAAAAATAAAAATTAACTGTCCACTATCAATCGCACTCGGCCACTGAAACATGAGAAAGATATCTTTGGGCGTTCCGGAATGTGGAAGTCAACATCCCTCTCTTTTATCTAATCAAAGCGGTGTTGTGGTACACCAAATTCTTAAAGTAGTTATGCACCAACAAGAGGGTACGAAAGCAGAATAGCAAGAAGAAAGTGAGAGAACAAGTCTCAGCAGCGGTTTTAGAGTCGCCTCCCCAAAAAATATGGACATCCTGGTATGTTAACTATTTCTATTTCTATAGGAGATGTAAACTAGGAAAATAAATGATTGATTTTGGTGCCTCGATTAATGTAATGTCTGCTTCTTTATATGAGCCTTTGAAATTAGGACATTTAATTGAGTCACATATATCCATACAACTTGCTTGTGTGCAACCACTAGGGGTAGTTTAATACGTTCTTGTCAATGTTGGTGAAGTTACATTCCCTATTTGTTTTTATGTGTTGACTATGGAGTATGATAAGAGTTCAGTCCCTATTATGTTAGGTAGACCATTTTTTAAAACTGCTTGTGTTACGGTAAATATTGCTATAGGTGCTTTGACCTTGGAATTTGATGGCAATATGATTCACTTTAATATCTATGAAGCCATGAAACACCCTTCTAGTGATCAATTTGCTTATTCTTTTGACTTGATAGAGTCTAATATGTAGGATGTGTTTGATGATAATAGACGTGATGGTATGCGTGTTGGAAATTGGTCTGTTGCTACTATGCACTGTCATATTAATAATCCTATTGAATAACCAGTACATAAGTACATGGTAAGTACATGGTAGATCCCATAGAGAAATTTGATAGTAAGGAGAAGGTAATAGCTTTAAGTAGAACTAAAACTGGTTTTTTTTTTTTTTGTTTGCAAGCGGAAATAACTTTTTATTTTGATTAATTGGTAAAGAGTATTGTTTCACTTAACAAATCTATTTATACATATTAAGGGTTTAGATCCTTGTATTTCTTCTCACCTATCAGATTTAATCCCTATATTATCCTTATCTAGATATATGGTTCCCGATCTATTATTAGAAGACACAATGGAATAAATGCAACTCTCTACTTTAACATGCACGCAACCAGACTAACCATATTAAATCTTGTATTACTTGGATAATAGTATGTAATACAAAAATAGGCTAGGTTGATAGTCTAACAACGCACACAAAGCAATCAACTTTATAATAAAAAGAAGCACCAAATAACATGTATGGAACTAAGAATTGATAGAAAAATACTTACAAAAACCGAAACTCTGGACAAACTTCAATTGTTAAGCAAAAAATGTCTGGGAACTTATAGTTCCTCATAGCTATAGAAACCAATCAAAATAAACATAAACTAACTACTAATTGGCTATCTTGCGAACTATGGTCTCATAGGAAGAACGATATTTATATAAGATACGATGTAACCTAATTCAACTCTAGAAACTAAACTAATAAATAATAGACCGAGATAAACCTTAACAAATGAAAAAGGGAAATAATAGTATTAAACTCTTATTCTCTAGGTGAAACGAGAACCAAATTTTCTTCTGGTAGGGCGTGGGGTGTAGGGGTGCAATTTTGTTGACTCTGTCTTATCTACATTAACTGCATCAACAATCACCAAAAATGACTTTATCTTCTACAATCACCCCAGCGTGTCGAGCAGAAATGTGGATGCGGGACGCGACGACCTCTTTGTCGATTTTCCTTCTTCAAAATCTACACTTAAACTTACAATTTTTGGAAACATAGAAAATCTTTTAGCTCCTTTGACAGATAATCTCTAATCTTCTCAAAAGTGTGTAAAAGCCTTATATGCGTGATAATCTGTTCTTACCTTGGGTGATTACAACTCAACAAATATTGCTTAAAACTAACATAAAATGTGTGCTAAATTATGTGAATTAAACCATCATGATTGACTCATATCAAATCCCTTCCATACCTAGATCATTACTTGTCCCGATTAAGCACTAACTCTCTAAACCATGTAATCCAAAAGGTCTCATAAAGTATGAGCAAACATGACTCACAAAATTTAACAGCTAGTCATCATAACCCGCTAGATAAATTGAAATTGAGATGGACGTGAATAAAGTACTAAAATCCAAGCCACACCTCAACTCTAAGTTCATGAGTAGCTAATCCTGAACTCCTTATATATCCTTTTCTTGTGTCACCTTTGCTAAGATGAAGAAACCTATAGGTCACTCGTTTTTATGCTCTCAATTTACCTAGGCGCCTTTTCCGGATTTTCATCTAGCCACTCTGCTTCTTTTATAACGGGCTCACATAATCTCACATATCTCATAATCTCATATTTCACTAGTCTATACCTTTCCAGGTTACCTCCTTATTGCATGAATAATCATCCCAAGATTTTCATTGCCTTTTCCTTTTTGTATTTTTTTTGGAAATTTATAATTTTTTTGGAAATTTATAATTTTTTTAAATAAATACCATATTTATAGACTCAATGAAAAAAACTGGAATAAAAATAAACCGAAACATAAGTAATCTATGAGTTCAAATGCTGACTCCACAAAACTATGAAAAATCTAATGAATTATATAAAATAATGAATCTACTCCTCCCATACTTAATTTTTGCATCATCCTCATTATAGATATCAAAATTAAAAGAAAAGGGATAGAAGAGCATAAAAACATCTAGAGAAAAGGTTTTAGAAACAGAAATAAAATAAAGTGACAATATTTATCAAAGTAATACCAAACGAAACACAGTTCTTTAGTAGGACTCCAACGCAGGGCGTTTCAGGGCTACTTTTGAAAAATCGGCTTTAGTACATAACATACACGCATGAACGTGCCCAGTACGAAATTCTACACTTCTACGAACCAATGAATAAATGGTGGATGGTGGTGTGACACCTGGATCAAGGTAGAGAACAAAAAATTTGGCAACATGGAAAGAGTATGATAAGGATCTCGTTGGCTCTGCAATGGCGTTAACCGGTGGATGCAACTATGTTAGGTATGGAAATAGAAGCGGAAAGATGGTGGATGTGATGAAAAAACAGAAAGGTGAATCGTTTTTGTGCCTCCAAACATCTTTTTATGAATCTTCTTATTTCATAGCCTAGTATTCACATATTCTTTTCTTGAAAATATTGCTATAAAAAAGAAATAACTATAGTAAAACTGGGAAATACATGCTATTCGTGTACAACTCTCACAGTAAACCATACGAATCAATAACCTCAATAACAAACTAACAACTACCCACATCAAATCATGCAAAAAAAACAAGATGTCACAAAATAGAAGAACTAAGGCAAAGTGAAATCTTTCTGGTCTCCTCATACTTAGATAATATTTAGTCCTCAGTACAATATAAGAGGAACTATAGAATAAGAAAAGAAAAGCAAAATGACTCACTGAGGTATAAAATGGGTGGACCATAACATAAACTGCTGTTTGTGAACCTCATTAATATACTCATCGGTGTGCGTGTTGTTATACACATCACAATAATAATCCCGGTGGATATCCAATACAGAAGTATCCGGTAAGCACATGGTCAATCCGTAGAGAAGGTAGTAGCAAGAAAAAGGATTTAGTTTGTAAGGAACACGACAAGGTTTTTGTATGCTTCATCCAACGTAGTGATTGATTATTTTACTTACTATGAGAGAGTATTGTTCCATACCAACTAATCCATTTATACATTATTATGATTTTTGTTCACGGTGTTCCTTGCCACCTGTCAATATTAATTCCTATGTTATCATAATCTAAGAGCAACAACCACGATTTACATTCGTAACCAGAACCCTGTAAACCAGTTTATAACCGGTAGAAAATGCACAACTGAGATAAGATAAAAACCATTCTATCAAATCTTAATTTTTTGTGTGATTCCTACTTTAACATGCTCGCAAACCAATCTAAATATAGTAAATTTATATTATTTTTAATAGTATGAAATGAGAGCTACACTAGGTTATCAATCTAACTAGAGCATAAAAAGCAATAATCTTTATAATCAAGGAAAGACACAATTAACACATTGGAACCAATAGAGATAGAGAAACACTTACAACAACTATAACTTTGTATAAAATTCAATAGTCAAGTGGAACAATGTCTAAGGACTTGGTTCCTCATCCGAGAGAACGAAATAATGTGTAAAAATGTCTAACTGTAAACTCTCTAACTGTCCAACCATTTGTTTATAGGGAGAAAAGCTCCTTATATAAGAGACTAACTTGGCCAAATTCTACCAATTAATAAAATAATAAAATATAAATCTACGAAATCTAATCTAACTAATTATCTATAAAATTGTAAAATAAATTTTTATCTTTGCAAGTGAAGTAAGAGATAAAAGAAACATCTTTGATCATCCGGTGGGCGTGGGTCGCGACAAATAAAGCGCAAGTCGTGGAAGTTATAAAGTTTGTGAAATCTTCCTATCTTTTGTAACTGAATAACCACTCACAAAAACAAGGAAATCCTTCACTGGCTCCTGGGCGCAGGTGATGTGCACGTCTGCAACGGATATATTAGCATGGTTTTAGCATGTATTTGTTACTATATTGATCTATATTGGTGCGTATTATGAAGATATATGAACACATTATAGTGAAGAGTGAGGAGAAGTGAAGAGAAAGACGAGATACATTGAAGATTCAAGACAAAGATGAAGGAGTCAGATGACTGATCTCTCGCGGTGTCTGCTTGTGTTCCAGCGGCGACCGCCGATGGGGTTTTCCAAGATTTTCCAATTACCAACCAGAGGAGGTCGCCGATGGCTAGAGGCGCTGACCGATTGTTGCCATTTCTACATGGTAATTTCCATAGTTTTATCTTTTCCGAGACTTAGTTTTAATAATCAGTTTTCATTTACTTTATTATTAATATAGTTTTAGCGTTTGCTTAGAAACCAAATTTTCATTGTTGATAGAGCCTTTTTGATAAAACAATTAATTTAATTCACAACCATATATGAATTTAAATTAATAGCAAAGAAGAGCCTATTATGCTGGTTAGTAGAGGAATAAGTCAGTAAAAAAGAATTAACTAAAACAATTCTTTTAATAAAACAATCCATTTATCATCATTTAGGTAAGTTCCACTTTTTATAGAACAACGACTTCTTTATCCAGTTTTTCTCTCTAGAGAGCTTGAGAAATTCATTGACTTCGGGGTGAGAGAGTCTTTCAGGTGACTACACCCTGCGCCATCATCAATTGTTCGTTTGTGCAAATCGTTAGTTAGATTGGGTGAAAAATCTTTCTCGGATCATAAATCTATTATAGTTCAAGTTTGTGCGACGACAATTAACACCGTCTGTGGAAAAGACGATAATAGTGATAACGTACGGAAGAGCGTAAGAATTTTCAATTTTGGGCAGATTCTTGAATTTAGGGTTTTGCTCACCAAATTTAGGGGTCGAAATTCGCAGTCTAGGGAACAATTCACCCAATTTCAAGCCCAAATCAGGAGCGAAGTCGGTGGGTTCAAGTCATCAACCGCCCGAACCAGTGGATATTTGCTGATCTAAACGTATTTAGCGACCGGTTTGGCGGTGAAGCAGATGAAGTTAAAGGCGGCCGTCAGAGATGGAGCATCCTGATTTGCGAGTCGCCCTGGTCTGGTCAGAGTCGAAACAACACTTCCTATTCCGTCTCCTATCCGAATATTGAGATGAGATCCGAATCTTCTAGTTAAAAGACTGAGTCGGTCCGAACGAGGTTTACAGTTAGGAAGAATTTTGCATATGCCACCTCCTTGTCCGAATATTTTGAGTATGTAATTTATTCATTAGGTGAGACTTGACCACATCAATGGTGACACACCACATGTATAGGTCTATTTTTTAATAATATAAGGGCTGAATGGAGAACAAAGATTGTGAGTTCAAACAAACGGTGAAATTAATATTTGGAAGTTGTTAAATCAATGATCAACAAATATTAATTTCGGTATGGAAAACACAAGTGCAACCTTCTAGAGAATGATCATGCTGTTCTTCTCTAGTCTGGTTGGGGAAACGATCGAGGCCTGTAGTGGAGACATGGTTATGGAGAGAAAAGTGCTAAAGTTCACATTTTAGGAAATAGTGACTTGTCTTCCACGAGCATTGGAAGTCAAGATTGAGGCTGAATGTTGCAAAATGCACCTTCGATGTCAGCTCCAGAAAATTTCTAGGACATCTAGTCACAGATCGAGGAGTTGAGGCTAGTCCAAACCCGATCAAAGCCATATAAGTAGTTCAGAGGCCAAAAAATGTCAAAGGGCTTTAGAGGTTTACTGCTGCCGAAGGGCGACCGCTTATGTCAATAGAATGAAAAATGTGAGCAAGCCCTCAATGAGCTTAAGAGACATTTGCAAGATCCTCTAACACTATCAGTCCCTCCCGTCGTTGAAGAATTGACGTTATAATTGACAATTTTTGACTGAGCAATTAGTGCGGTTCTCATCAGGACCGAGACTTGAGAAACAGGTGACAATGAGACCTAGGCGATTGACTTCATGTCCGTATGTCCTTGACATACCAACAAAAGCAACTAATAGGAGAGTCTCATGTCAAGTTTCCATTTATGTTTCAAATTGCAAAACAAGTAGTGATGAGACCTACGAGATTGCCTTCACATTGGAAGTCCTTGACATTTTGACGGAAGCAACGTCCAAGAGAGCCTCAAGGAAAGTTTCCTCGACAGATTAAAACTACGTGACAGATTAAAAACATGTGACACGAGTCCTCGATGACTGACTTCATTCTAGATTTCCTCGACATTGCCGACTAAAGCATCTACCTGGAGAGTCACACACCAATTTTGAACTGACCTCCAAATTAAGACTCATGAGATAAGACTAGACATGTTTGAATATCTATTGATTTGTGGAAATGACACATTTTCGTTTCCTAATATGAATATGACTGTCTTTGATCCATCATCGGTTTTCTCTTATTGATCGACTAACAATGATGGAAGATATGTGAATTCAGCCACCTTAAGTGCTCACCACACCATGGGTCAAGATCACAGAATGCCGCATTGGAGCATGGGTATATAGAGGTGGGGATGGAATTTCCCACATCTAAGATATGTACACGCACGCAAGTATCAAATCATCAAAATCTTATTAAAAATCCTTTAGTAAACATGGTATTACAAACACAACTAGTTGAATTATCTAAAAAGAAGACAACTATCAGAGAATTAAACAAAAAGTGAGTTTAAGGCCTTGCATGGAGGACCAAGACAAATCACCAAGTCATATGGCTAGATCATCCAATGGGGTAGTGATAGGCGATATCTCGTATAACACATCTAGTGGTCATTAGCGTCATTTATAAGTAATTTGTCAATGTTATGGAGCATATTATTGTAATCCGGACCTCGCAGAGAAAAGTCTTTATTCCAGAGGATTACAAACATTTGAGAGAATACGAAGAGAAGATTGCCAAAGGAATGAAGGCGCGACCGTGGACACAAAGACACAACCGCGTCAAGCCACAGAACCTAGGGCATGACCGCTCCCTACATGGCACGCCCGCGCCACTATTTGTGTGCAAGTTTACCGAGTTGATCATAGTCGCGACCGCACCCCTGTTTGGGCTGGGAGCGCGAGTCCACATTCGTTCCGAGTGTCACTTCAGGCCTTTTACCTCTTTTCTGATAGAGCTTCGGGCTGAGCATTTTAATATTAGTTTCTTATGTTTCCAGGTTTTATAAATAGGTTTTGGAGCTTTGCCTCCAACCTATCACACATTATCTTAAATTTATTTTACGTTGTTTAGAGAACCATGTCAGAGTAGTCTCTTTTGCTTTGTTCAACAAGTTGAAGCCTTCAAATGATTCGGTTGTAAGACTTCTACTTTGGTTCTTATTCATATTTGGACTGTTTCATCTCTCTTGCACTTAAGTGTTTTATTGGATTTGATTTATCTGTGTGACCTGATCATATAGGTAGAATAGATTTATTCATATTGCTAGGTTTGACTTGTCCGAGTTGGAGAGTCTTATATTTAGGAGTGAATCGATTGCATGACCTACTTGGGATTGTGATTTTGGAGAGAGTTGATTGTGTGTTAAATATCGACTTAAGTCAATGGTACTGCATGCACCTATCTATTCTTAAGTTCATTGCTACTTGATTATTAAATCATGATAGTTTCAGGGTTGTAGTTCAGTAAGGGTTATTAGGACTAGTTGGACTATTAACTATACACGAACATGGATTAGGATAACCCTAGCATATGAATTGTAGATGAACCCGATATTCATTAGAAGTCAATGATCAACCAGTCTATCCGTTGTGTGAATACATGTTGAATGAAGTGTTTTCTCCGTATTATTTCATAATCAATTTGTTAGTTTAGTTGCATTCACTTCCCCGTTGGATACTCTTAGAGTTGATCAAATTAAGAAAACAAGAATCGATAACCTGACTCCCCGTGATTCAACCCTTTCTTTCCACTTTACTAAGGTAGAGTAGTTAGTTAGGAAATTTACTTTGATAAGGTAAACAACGACCATATTGGCTCCGTCAAATTTGGCGTCGTTGCCGTCGAGTCAAAACTTCTTTTCTTGTGTGTTTGGTTTGATTGACTTTGGTGTTGACCATTGTATGATCATCATCCGTGCTACTAATTAGTTTACCTGCTCAGCTTACATGAGATATGGAAGGATGGAAGAAGGTGGTTGAGAACTGGCTGAAATCAAGGAGATGTTTGCTGAGCTTCAAAAGAATCAAGTTGCTAAGGTTAATGCTGCTGGTGGATATGGGAGGCCACGTCCTTGGAATGCACAACAACAGGTTAACTACAATACAAGGTACATAGGTTATCCCCAACGTGAGCAGAAACAGTTGAATAATTACGTGGAAGCGCAGATTGAGCAATTAACACATTCAATATCTACTCAGTTGCAAGGTTATTCCAATGTGCTGCAACCTCAGATCACAATTATGAAATTAAGTAGCGATCAGGGATCGAATGAGATGCCAATTGATTATAAGGAAGTTGAGGCTCAGGAGTCAACAGACGCGCGCCCGTAGCCCGAGAAGCCTGAACGCAAACCAACCCCTGCAGAGCCATGCGCCCGCACCCCCAGAATGCGGGACCGCGCCCACGACGCTGGAGAAGGGCGCGACCGCTCCCTAGCATTATGTGGCCGTGCAAAGCCCTATGCAGCCAAGCGCGACCGTGTGACCACGTGTTTGCGGTGGTTTTACGGAACTACTCGCACGCCCGCACCCTCCAATGCGCGACCACGCCAAGTCCATGCGTGCCAACTCCCCTTACTTGCGCTCTCGCGCCCCCTCTCTATAGGCGTGCACGTCCGCTCCCCTGACCCGCGCGCCCGCGCCCTAGCTGCCTTCAACAATGGTTTCTCCTCTCTGCTGAACACTGATGAGGATGATTTGAGTTCACCACTTGATGATGAAGGAGAGATAGTTGATCCGAGTGATGAGTTCAAGCTGAGCTAAGAGCACTACGTGCGTCCAATCCTTTCACCACTCGGGACTATGAATCCCCGAGCTCCCTTGCCTCGTTTTGCTATCCCCTTGAGGGGGCCATGCACAGTAAAACGGAAAAAGAAACACAAGGGACAACATAAGGTGTCACAACTAAGACATTTCAAGATAAACAAGAAGGGTTGGTACGCCAATAGAGTAAGGAAACGATGAGATGTCAAGTCCTACTATGTGAAGAGGAAGAAGGAGTTTCTCGATGAGTTGGCCCTTGAGAGACCGAGTGCTGTATAGTTGAGAGTTAGAAGTCGAGCCTATGACTTTAATCAAGGCACTGCTCGGGTGGCAACCCGAGAAACGAGGTATTTTTTCACTTTCACCCATCTCTAATCTTTGTTCTTTTTTCACAATAAGAACTTGTGTACTTCAAGTGTGGGGGAGGGAGTTATCTCAACTATCTTTGCTATTTGAGTTAGTTTTTGAATTTTTTGAGCTTGTTTTTATAATTTTAAGAGTCGGTTGTCGTATTTCCCCCTATGGATGCTCTGTGGACTCTTATAATGGTTCATGGATTTTGAATCGTTTTAATATGATTTAGATGTTTAAATTACAATTGCGTTATGATGATGATATGATTGATCAAATTGAGTACTTTGAATTGAGCATGTGGATTATGATTAGGATGCATTAGGATCAATACTAAGATTGCACTTTTACCATCTCATCTCTAGTTCTATCATATTGCTCAGATTATTTTGCTTCCATCATTTTCATTACAAAATGAATAAAAAGGGAATAAAAGGTAGATGAAATCCTAGTGGAATAAGTCGGAAGATCACGCGATCTCCGTGATATAAAAGATTACTACGGGTTCAATCCTCCATGGCTTAGCAAAGAGTTTCATTAATGAGCCTGAACCATAAAACGGACGAGCCAGATTCCTAAATAAGTGGTTTTAAAAATGAAAATACATGATTAGGATGAAAAGAAGCCACAAAAAGTATATATGGTATTGCTTGAGTTGAGTTGTGTTTTTAGGCTTTTGATGGTGTTGGAGCTTGTGATATCTTGTCAAAGATTATGAAGCATGCCAGGAAAAGAAATTGTCGTCTATTTGATCTTGCATTATTATACATCATATGTCACTTGGATAGAGATAACGTTTGCATATTCTATAGATTCATTGTTATGTGATTGCGTAGGATAAACATAGTTCAAGTTTGGGGAATTATTGATGCCATCCATGTTGGGTTAGTTTAGAGTCGTTTTAAGTGTTTTGAGTCTTGCATTGTTTTGCTTTTATAGATTTTTGGTAGAGTCGGAGTCGACGCACATGCTTTGATAGATTTTTGGTAGAGTCGGCCGCGCAATGCCGTTTGCAACTGCAAAACGGCGCAACCATGCCCATGACACTGGAGAAGGTCGGGAACAGGCTCAACGTGGTCGCGCGGTCCCTTGGCGAGGTCGCACACAGCTTCAAATGGCATTGTGCGGCCACGCCCTTCTCCATCGTCATGGGTGTGGTCGTGCATCTCGGTGGTGCGGGCACGCAGACCTGCAGGGGCTAGTTTGTGTTCACGCTTCTCGGGCTGAGAGAGCGCGTCTGTTGGACCCTTACCCTCAACTTCTTCTTTATCAATTGGCATCTCATCCGATCCTTGATCACAACTTAATTGTCATAGAATTGACATTGATAATGCTCAGGTCAACTGTGATCTGAGGTTGCAGCGCATCAGAATAACCTTGCAACTGCGTAGATATTGACTACGTTTATTGCTCAATCTGCGCTTCCACGGAATTATTCAACTATTGCTGCTCACGCTGGGGATAACCTCTTTACCTCATATTGTAGTTAACCTGTTGTTGTGTATTCCAAGGGCGTGGTTTCCCATATCCACCGGCAGCGTTAACCTTAGCAGCTTGATTCTTTTGAACCTCAACAAACATCTCCTTGATTTCAGCTACTTCCTCAGCCATCTTCTTCCATCTTTCTTCCATATCTCCTTTAAGCTCAACAGGTAAACTGATCAGTGGCGCGGGTGTTGACAATACAATGGTCAACACCAAAGTCAATCAAACCAAAACACAAGAAAAGAAGTTTTGACTCCCCGACAACGACCACAAATTTGATGGAGCCAATTGGTCGTTGTTTGTCCTATCAATGTAAATTTCCTAACTAAGTACTCTATCTTAGTAAAGTGGCAAGAAAGGGTCGAATCTCACAAGGAGTCAGGTTATCGATTCTTGTGTTCTTAATGTAATCAACTCTAAAAGTAGCCAAGGGGAATTGAATGCAATGAAACTAACAAATTCATTATGAAAGTAATAAGGAGAAAACACTTCATTCAAAAAATATTCATAGAAAGGATAGATTGGTTGATCATTGACTTCTAATGACTATCTGTTCATCTTACAAGTCATATACTATGGTTGTCCTAATCCCTATTCTTGTATAGTTAATAGTCCAACTAGTCCTAATAATCGTTACTAAACTACAACCCTAAAACTATCATGTTTAAATAATCAAGCAACAATGAACTCAAGAATAGATAGGTGCATGCAGGACCATTGACTTAAGTCGATATTTAACACACAATCAACTCTCACCACAATCACAATCCCAACTAGGTCATGCAATCGATTCGCTACCTAAAGATCAGACTCTCCAACTCAGACAAGTCAAACCTTGCAATATGAGTAGATCAATTCAACCTAGATGGTCAGGCCAGATAGATAAATCAAATCCAACAAAACAATTAAGTGCGAGAGAGATGAAACAATCCAAATATGAATAAGAACAAAAGTACAAGTCTTATAACCGAATCATCCAAAGACTTCAACTTGTTGAACAAAGAAAAAGAGACTATTCTGACATAGTTCTCTATATTATGTAAAATAAAACTAAGATAATGTGTGATAGGTTGGAGGCGAATCTCCAAGCCCTATTTATAAAACCTAAAAACATATGAAACTAATACTAATAAGCCCATCCCGAAGCACCATTAGAAAAGAGGTAAAAGGCCCGAAGTGAACCTCGAAACTAATGTGGACTCATGCTCCCGGCCAAACAGGGGCGCGGCTGCGCCCGTGTAGGCACGGTCGCGCCTATGAACAACTTTGTAAACTTGAACACTGATAGTGGCGCACTCTCTCCCTAGGTTATGTGGCTTGGCACGACTGCGTCTTCGTGTGCACGGTCACGCCTTCCTTTGGCAATCTTCTCTTCGTCTTCTCTCGAATGTCTGTAATCCTCACAAATAACGCCTTTGCTCTGCGAGTTCCGAATTACAGTAATATGCTCCATAACATTGCCAAATCACCTATAAATGACGCTAACAACCAATGGATGCGCTATACCAAATATCGCCTATCACTACCCCATGGAATGATCTGGCCATATGACTTGGTGATTTGTCTCGGTCCTCCTTGCGAGGCCTTAAACTTACTTTCTGTTTAATTCTATGATAGTTTCCTTCTTTTTAGATAATTTAACTAGTTGTGTCTCTAATAACACGTTTACTAAATAATTTTTTAATAAGATTTAACGATTTGATACTTGTGTGCATGTACATATCTCGAATGTGGTGACATTCGTTCCACACCTCTATATACACACTCCCTAATGTGACATTCCGTGATCTCAACCCATTGGTGTGACGAGCACTTAGAGTGGTCGGATTCACATTTCTTCCATCATTGTTAGTCGAGCAATAAAACAAAACCAATGCAGGATCAAGGACAATCATATTCATATTAGGAAACAAAAATGCGGTGTTTCCGCAAATCAGTATATATTCAAACATGTCCAGTCTTATCGCTTGAGTCTTAATCTGAAGGTCAGTTCAAAACTCGTGTGAGACTCTCATGGTCGATGCTTCAGTCGGCAATGTCGAGGACATCTAGAATGAAGTCAGTCGTCAAGGCCTCGTGTCACTTGTTTTTTATCTGTCTTGTTATTTTTAATGTAATTTGAAAATTTACGTGAGACTCTCTTGGACGTTGCTTCTGTTAAAATGTCAAGGACTTCCAATGTGAAGGCAATCTCCCAGGTCTCATCACTACTTGTTTTACAATTTGAAACATAAATGGAAACTTGAGATGAGACTCTCCTAGTCGTTGTTTTTGTTGGCATTTCAAGGGCATACGGGGTGAAGTCAATCACCTAGGTCTCATCGTTATCTGTTTCTCAATTTGACAACAAATATTGGAAACTTGACGTGAGACTCTCTTAGTTGTTGCTTCCGTCGGTATGTCAAGGACATCCACGTGAAGTCAATTGCCTAGGTCTCATCGTCACATGTTTCTCAATTTGAAAACGCAATTGGAAACTTGAAGTTAGACTATCCTGGTCATTGTTTCCGTCGGTATGTCAAGGAAATCCATGTAAAGTAAATTTCCTAGGTCTCATCGTCACTTGTTTCTCAATTCAACAACAAATATTGGAAACTTGACGTGAGACTCTCCTAGTTGTTGCTTCCATTGGTATGTCAAGGACATCCACGTGATGTCAATTGTCTAGGTCTAATCGTCACCTATTTATAAATTTGACAACACAGTTGCACATTGACGTGAGACTCTCTTGGTCGTTGCTTCCGTCACTATGTCAAGGACATCCGCGTGAAGTCAATCACCTCGGTCTCCTCGTCACCTATTTCTCAATTCAACAACACAATTGGAAACCTGACATGAGAGTCTCTCAGTCGTTGCTACTATCAGTATGTCAAGACTATTAGCATGAACTCAATCACCTAGGTCTTACCGACATCTGTCTCTCACTTTGACAACACCGTTGATAAAATCGTCTATGATCAACTTGACTCTATGCATATGGTTACTCATGTGCATTGATTTCCGTGGTGTATTTTCCGCAACTTCATGTGGTACCTATCTCTTGGCACAAGGTGTTGCTGTAGTTGTCCATTGGTTTTGTGAGCACTCAGTGTGACCCTACTCGTCCGACTCCCATCATCGTTCACCATTTTGAGCAAAAGGCATAAAATAAAATCAGATCAATCACATTCATGTATAGAATAATAAATTCATCTCTCATTAATATACATAAACTCAAACAATGTATTTAATAATATAATGATGCATAAAAATAGGAAGCGCTAAAGTTCAAGAAAAATACCGCCGTTTCCTCGTTAAAAACCTCCTTATTGGAAAACTATGTGAATAGAAAGAAGAGTATCCATGTAGCATCTAGAGGTAGAAACTCTTTATAGTGGACATATTCCATGTGCGAGTAACTGTCCTACCGTCCATCTCCTCCAATCTTTAGAGCCACATCCAAGGTCGTATATGTCTTTTTATGGTCCCTTCAAGTTGGGTCCTAACTTTCCTTCAGTTAGATCTCTCGTATTCCCAATAACATGATGAAGGACGAAATCTCAAGATTTGGCCGGAATTCTCATGACGCAACAACATCTTATTGATGTAATAGACGGGAAGTTGTCGACCCTTCTCGGTCCTGATGAGAATCGCACTAATTTCTCGGTCAGAAGTTGTCAATTATAAAGTCAATTCTTCAACGACGAGAGGGACTGACAATGTCAGAGGTTCTTGAAAATATCTCTTCTGCTCACCGAGGGCTTGCTCACATTTTTCATTCTATTGACAGAAGTGGTCGCCCTTTGGCAACAGTAAACTTCTGAAGCTATTTGACATTCTCGGGTCTCTGGACTGATTATATGGCTTTGATCTGATTGAACTAGCTTCAACTCCTCCCTTTGTGACTAGATGCCCCAGAAATATACCCGATCTGACATCGATGGTCCATTTTGCAATGTTTAGTCTCAATCTTGACTTCCAAAGCAAGTGGAAGACAAGTCGCAATTTCCGAAAATGTGAACTTAGCACTTTTCTCTCCATAACATGTTGACACTGCAGGCCTCGATCGTGTCCCGAACCAGACTAGAGAATAACGACATGATCATTCTTTGGAAGGTTGCCCCTGTGTTTTCCTGACTGAAAGACATTACTTTTGTAGTCGCGCCTCTAGAATGTACGACTCGATGGGGAACTTGACGTGAGACTCTCGTGGTCGTTGCTTCCATCAGTATGTTAAGTACATCCAGCCTGAAATCAATCGCGTAGGTCTCATCGTCAGTCTTTGGATTTGCGAATTCAGTTAGAAACTTAACGTCAGACTCGCCTGGTCTTTGCTTCTGTCTATATGTCAAGGACATCCAGGATGAAGTCAATCACCTAGGTCTCATCGTTGTATGTTCTGAATTAGTGTCCAATGAACTGATAGAAATAGTTGATGACAACCTTCTCTCATGTTGCATGGCACGGTAACCTGTACTCATGTTGTATCATATTTCCTATAATTTGTTACGTGACATGTTCAAAGAGGTCATATCGATCATCAAATGACATACTCATACTTAATATTTAAAGCGTAAGGATATTCAGACTGACAATTTAAACATATTGCCCAATCCTAATTATATTTAGCATACCACGATACTTAACATATATCAAAAATATTTTGAGTATGTAAATTATTCAAAAGTAATGATAAAAAAACTTAGCTCTTATACGCTATATTCGCACTATCGGTGGAACCTAGAAGATCCATATGTCTAGTGTTGTCGATCTAGTCCAAACCTGAATTCATTCAGACCTTAGAAATCACCCAAGCTTCAAGTGGGGAAACACAGAGAATAAACTAAACCCACCTGTGAGAAATCAACAACAATCGTTTGAAGAGATCTTAAGAGCATTAGCGCAGAGCAAAACTGATCTTCATAAAGGCTTGAAGCAAGTGACTCTTTCTAATATTAAAATACAAGACAATCAAAAGAATATTGATAAGCAACTTAGTCAACTGACCGAGATTGTTGGGCAGATTTAGAAGCAAATTTCGGGTCATCTCCCATTACAAACAGAGAAGAATCTTGATATTCGCAAGGTAAGTTCCTTAGAGGTGTCATTTAATGTTGTGGAGGATGATTTTCAGGCCATGCAGGATGAGTTTGAGGAGAAGTTAATCCTCAATGATGAGCTGAAAGAAGAGAAAAATCAAGAGGAAAAGGTTTCTGAAACAGGCGGCGCCCACCTTAGCAATTTTGGTGCCCGCCTATTAGTTCTGCTAATAAACAGAGAGTCGGAATCCTAGCCAGGCGCCCACCTTGGTGAGGAGCAAAGTAATTTCGGTGCCCGGTGCTCGATTTTGGAGCGCCCAATGCTGGTGTGATAGCGAGAAAGAGGATTACTATTCTGGCTACCGCCACTTATATGGAAGTGCTCACCACCGTGCTGAAGAAAATACTACCCGCGCCCACCCATAATCTTTAGGCGCCCACCGTCGGCCTGAGATCGAAATTGAATATTCTGATATTGATCCCGGTGGCCGCCCCTACTTGTTTGGCACCCTCCGCTGGCCTATTCGTATAGAGGACGATTGTCCATCTGCAGATAATGGTGCAACCATCAATTCATTCGTTGATCCATCTGTCTTCGAATCATTAACTAAGAGTTTGACAGTGGCTACAGAGAACTCTATAATACAAGATGCACCATTTCTAACTTCTTTGAGTCGTATGATGCTCCTACGGGTTTTAACCATTGGTTTCCCTATATAACCTGCTAGTCAAGTTTTTAGGATAGTTTAGGTATAACTATTTGGTGAGATTACATGTCTCACAAACTTTGCATAAGCGGAGTGTTTTTTGATTTGTTTAAACGATCGTCAAACACATCCTCCTCTTTATTAGTTGGGCATGATAATAATGTGTGTGGGGAGCGACCTTTTTGTTGTCTACTTTCCTCTTCCAGAAGCTACAACTCTGACTTGCTACATGGAAACTCCTCCATTATGTATCTCCTTTGACATATACTCTTCAAATCCTCTCAAATGTGTGTAGATCATTGAATACTTGATATTCTCTCTTCTGTCTTGGGCAATTACAACTCAACTAATATATCTCAAAACTAACTCTTAATTATGCAACACAAAAGGTCTTAGGAAGTACAAGAAATATGACTTCACAAAACTCAACAACTACTCGATAAATCCTCTAGACAATCAAAACTATGATTAATGTGAGTATAACAATAAAACACCAACACATACCTCAACTGTAAAGCTCTTGAGTAGCTACTCCCAAACATCTTATAACTCCTCTTATTATATTACCTTGGACAAACTAATATATGAGTTCACATGCTGACTCAATAAAACTATGGAAAAAATTCTAGTGGATTATGTCCAAATAATGAACTATCTCCAACATACTTAACTTTTGCATTGTCCTTAATAATGATCTTGGACTCGAAGAAAAATAAACGAGAGTAGAAATATAACATCAATAATTAGCGGTTTAAGAAGCGGACATATGTGTGGATGAATTTATCAAAGAAAATAAAAAAACAGCTGTTGTAACACATGGGAGGTGGGCTCGGGGCGCATCGGTAAAGAAGTGGGGTACAACCAAGCTTCATTTGGAAAATCATCTTTGGAACTCAAGGAACGCATAGGATGTGCTTAGTTATGAAACAATTCACTCTCTCAAACTGTGAATTGATGGTGGATGATGGTGTGACACCAAGATCAAGGTAGAAAAACCTAAAATACGGCGACAAGGAAGAAAGTGTAGAAATGTTATCGGCTCTAGAAATGGCATGACCCGGTGGAGGCCACAACTTTGTTATAAAATAAGTGGAAAGATGGTGGAAGTGATGGTGAAATGGAAAAATAGATATGTTTTATTGCGTCCAAGAATCTTTTATGGCTCTTCTTATTTCATAGCCTTTTATTCACGTTTTTTATTATATATATTTTTATAGACTCAATAACATCGGAAACAAATTACAACTACCACATCAAATCATTCTCAAAACAACAAGATGACATAAAATAGTACAACTAAGACAAAGTGAAATCTTCTTAATAATCTTCCCATATACTTGGATAAAGCTCAACCCTTAATACAACAAAAGAGGAACTAAAGAATAAGGGAAACGAAAATAGAAAGACCCACTGAGTTGGGAACTGGGTGGACCATAACGCCAAATGTTGTCTTTGAAGCTTGACATTGTGATCTTGTGTCTGTAGTCGTATCATCGTCTCCTCTAGTCTATCCTGGCATGCTAACATTGTCTGATTTACTTCATCAATGCGGATCATCCCTGTACGTGACCGATCATTAGCTAGAAAATGAGTCACAACGCTCCTCTCGAATAGTGGATGGGGTTAACCTCGAATTGTACCCTCCCCATACAACTCATTTGAATCATCTAATAATTGTGCCTTATAAGTCTACATGATAGATTGGATGTAGTAATCACTAGTAGATGGTCTTAATGGAAATTCTCTACGCAGCGGGACCTGATAACACTCAGAACTGTAGGAAAGGAATAACATAACTTAGTCATTCCTAATTATGAGACAACCACTCTCTTCAATCGACCAACCTTGTAGACAATTGGTTCAACTTCATCACCACTCAACCATAAGTCAATTCCACCGGTCGAAGCAATAGAAGTCAAAAAAGTACCCTGACAAATCATTTCACCTTTTCCTAGGCCCTGCACTATTTGTAAGCCCTGTAAAAATAAAGTCGACCAACAAGGAGTAATACTCAACTGCGAGGTTAAGCACCAGGTGTAACACGAATCGTTCTATGATAACCGGTTGATATTTGAGTAGCCGAGTATATTTGTGGTAAAAAATTTGCACGCCAACGGAAGTGGAGGTTTTCTAATCCAGTTATTTTTCTTGCTTCTCGCCCTGAATTTGATGTGTGTGTCCTTTGCCTAAAAATCAAGTGGTTTAGAAACTGGAAATGAAAACCATCCTCGTGTGGGATCCTTAGTGACCCCTAGACTCTTTCTCAAGTCAGCTATTGGCACCTCATACTCAATCTTCTTATAACCAAATATGCAAGAAGTAACATCCTTGTTGCCTTCTGAATTTACTTTGAACTTCAGGACGAAAGATGAAACAAAATGGATGGCGTAAAATAGAACTCTTTGACGCTCAAGAACGAGCCTAAACCTCCATGATCATATAGCTTTTTGACTAGCTGTCTAAAACACATCTCGGATGCAACAATCCATCTTATAACATTGCTCGGTACCACTAGCTTCTTTATGTCTTTAAACGTCTTCATCAAATCTCTCTCCTTTCCAGACCACTTCTTGTCTCTTGTAGTAAACATTGTCGGCATTTTCCAGGAACATACTCGCGTGGCACGGTAAGAATAGGCGCGTTCACGGTTCAACTTCAGTTGAGGAGACATGGAACACTGAACACAAGGCGCATGACACAGCTATGATGTTCTTGTCTTTTTATCCTGGAATATACTCCAACTCAGATTTCAAACTCAGGGATGCTGCTGCGACACGATCTTCAGTTCTATTTCTCTGTAAAATTCTCTAAAATCCTGGGAAGATGGAAGGGTGAAATGAGGATTTGGGGTATGAATTTCGGTAGATAGTAATGGTTGAGGGTTAATGATGGAAGGTCTGTGGTGCTGGTGAAGGAAGGCGAAGGAAAGTTAGGGAAGAGCGTTGGCACGTGGCGCAATAGTAAAGACACGCGGAGTGGAGACAATGGTGATGGGAAAACTGGGATTCTGAGTTTGATGCTTTTGGAGATTGGGGCTTGTAGATCTGGGAGGCCAAAATTTAAGAGAATGAATTTATAAGGTAAATATAGTGAGGTAATTTGTGAAGAAAAATTAGTACAATTGTTATGATTTGACTAAGACAAAGTGCCTTAATCTTGATTGAGAGATGATTAAGAAAAGATGACTTAATCTTTATAAAAGAACCACTTAAAAATAACTTTTAATATTAAGAGAAGAAAGAGAGCGATCAAGATCATCGAAAAGGTATTCTTGCTCTTATTTTGTGTGTGAAATTTACAATGAAGAATGCCTCTATTTATAGGCTAAGGAGATCACCTAATTCTTGACTAATTTACATCATCTTAAATGTAAAGTTAAGAAGAGTTAAGAAGGTGAATAATTCACACACTATTTTACCTTAATTATACATCTCATTTTTCAAATCTTGAACATGGTCTTCTAGATGTTTGATCTAATTCATGCAAGCCAAATAAATGCACTTGATAATTGAACTAGTTTCGCATTATTCATAACACCCCCCCTTGAATATTCACGTAAATGATGTGGGATATGAATGTATGTTGCCTCATTAAAACCTTGTCAGCAAAAACCTAGTGGGATAAAAACCTGATCGAAGGAAAAAGAGTACAACTATGAATCCCATTATACGCCTCGGTGCTACCTCATTAAAAACCTTGTGAAGCAAAACCTTGTAGGATAAAAGCTTAACCGAAGGGAAAAAGAGTGCAGCGCGTATGATGCTCCCCCTGAAATCAACGAATGTCTCTGAGCCTGCACATTCCAATCTTGGATACTAGCTCAGTAAACTTCTTGGGGTTTAATGACTTCTTGAACATATCAGCCAAATTATCATTTGATCGGATCTGTTGAATGTTGATTTCTCCAGCTTCATCTAGTTCATGAGTAGAGAAGAATCTGGGTAAAATATGTTTTGTGCGATTTCCCTTGATGTAGCCCTTCTTCATCTGAGCAACGCATGCTGAGTTGTCTTCATATAGGACCGTTGGCCCACTAGTGATGGGCCTCATCCCACATTCTTTCTGGATAAATGTAGTCATTGCTCATAATGCCACACATTCTCTCCCTGCCTAATACAATGTGATCAGCTCCGCTTGGTTTGATGATGTTGCTGTCACTGTTTGCTTATTCGATCTCCATGATATGGATGTGCCTCGATATGTGAACACATAACCATTTTATGATTTGGCCTTATGTGGGTCGGATAAGTAACCTGAATCTTCATATCCAACAAGGATGGCATTTCTTTGGGTACGGTAGAACAATCCCAAATCATGTGTGCCTCGAAGATAGCGAAATATGTTTTTGATCCCAT
>NW_027368589.1:0-48749 GCF_046119375.1 Phyllobates terribilis | reverse complement strand
TTCATTCAGTCAGTAGCTTCCAAACATTTCTGGTATATGAAAAAACATGTTTTTCAATGGCAAAAATCAATGAATATTGTAAATGCACAAACAGTAATATCTCCACATTGCAAGGTGCAATTCTGAAATTTTTTGCTTTTTCCTGCTAATCCTAGCATGATAAAGAATATTCAAAGAGAGTGAGATGCCAGCTCCTTTCATTCAGTCAGTAGCTTCAAACATTTCTGGTATATGAAAAACATGTTTTTCAATGGCAAAAATCAATGAATATTGTAAATGCACAAACAGTAATATCTCCACATTGCAAGGTGCAATTCTGAAATTTTTTGCTTTTTCCTGCTAATCCTAGCATGATAAAGAAGATTCAAAGAGAGTGAGATGCCAGCTCCTTTCAGTCAGTAGCTTCAAACATTTCTGGTATATGAAAAACATGTTTTTCAATGGCAAAAATCAATGAATATTGTAAATGCACAAACAGTAATATCTCCACATTGCAAGGTGCAATTCTGAAATTTTTAGCTTTTTCCTGTTAATCCTAGCATGATAAAGAAGATTCAAAGAGAGTGAGATGCCAGCTCCTTTCATTCAGTCAGTAGCTTCAAACATTTCTGATAAGACGTTTTTCAATGGCAAAAATCAATGAATATTGTAAATGCACAAACAGTAATATCTCCACATTGCAAGGTGCAATTCTGAAATTTTTTGCTTTTTCCTGTTAATCCTAGCATGATAAAGAAGATTCAAAGAGAGTGAGATGCCAGCTCCTTTCATTCAGTCAGTAGCTTCAAACATTTCTGGTATATGAAAAACATGTTTTTCAATGGCAAAAATCAATGAATATTGTAAATGCACAAACAAGAATTATCTCCACATTGCAAGGTGCAATTCTGAAATTTTTTGCTTTTTCCTGCTAATCCTAGCATGATAAAGAAGATTCAAAGAGAGTGAGATGCCAGCTCCTTTCATTCAGTCAGTAGCTTCAAACATTTCTGGTATATGAAAAACATGTTTTTCAATGGCAAAAATCAATGAATTTTGTAAATGCACAAACAGTAATATCTCCACATTGCAAGGTGCAATTCTGAAATTTTTTGCTTTTTCCTGCTAATCCTAGCATGATAAAGAAGATTCAAAGAGAGTGAGATGCCAGCTCCTTTCATTCAGTCAGTAGCTTCAAACATTTCTGGACGTTTTTCAATGGCAAAAATCAATGAATATTGTAAATGCACAAACAGTAATATCTCCACATTGCAAGGTGCAATTCTGAAATTTTTTGCTTTTTCCTGTTAATCCTAGCATGATAAAGAAGATTCAAAGAGAGTGAGATGCCAGCTCCTTTCATTCAGTCAGTAGCTTCAAACATTTCTGGTATATGAAAAGCATGTTTTTCAATGGCAAAAATCAATGAATATTGTAAATGCACAAACAGTAATATCTCCACATTGCAAGGTGCAATTCTGAAATTTTTTGCTTTTTCCTGCTAATCCTAGCATGATAAAGAAGATTCAAAGAGAGTGAGATGCCAGCTCCTTTCATTCAGTCAGTAGCTTCAAACATTTCTGGTATATGAAAAACATGTTTTTCAATGGCAAAAATCAATGAATTTTGTAAATGCACAAACAGTAATATCTCCACATTGCAAGGTGCAATTCTGAAATTTTTTGCTTTTTCCTGCTAATCCTAGCATGATAAAGAAGATTCAAAGAGAGTGAGATGCCAGCTCCTTTCATTCAGTCAGTAGCTTCAAACATTTCTGGACGTTTTTCAATGGCAAAAATCAATGAATATTGTAAATGCACAAACAGTAATATCTCCACATTGCAAGGTGCAATTCTGAAATTTTTTGCTTTTTCCTGTTAATCCTAGCATGATAAAGAAGATTCAAAGAGAGTGAGATGCCAGCTCCTTTCATTCAGTCAGTAGCTTCAAACATTTCTGGTATATGAAAAACATGTTTTTCAATGGCAAAAATCAATGAATATTGTAAATGCACAAACAGTAATATCTCCACATTGCAAGGTGCAATTCTGAAATTTTTTGCTTTTTCCTGTTAATCCTAGCATGATAAAGAAGATTCAAAGAGAGTGAGATGCCAGCTCCTTTCATTCAGTCAGTAGCTTCAAACATTTCTGGTATATGAAAAACATGTTTTTCAATGGCAAAAATCAATGAATATTGTAAATGCACAAACAGTAATATCTCCACATTGCAAGGTGCAATTCTGAAATTTTTTGCTTTTTCCTGCTAATCCTAGCATGATAAAGAAGATTCAAAGAGAGTGAGATGCCAGCTCCTTTCATTCAGTCAGTAGCTTCAAACATTTCTGGTATATGAAAAACATGTTTTTCAATGGCAAAAATCAATGAATATTGTAAATGCACAAACAGTAATATCTCCACATTGCAAGGTGCAATTCTGAAATTTTTTGCTTTTTCCTACTAATCCTAGCATGATAAAGAAGATTCAAAGAGAGTGAGATGCCAGCTCCTTTCATTCAGTCAGTAGCTTCAAACATTTCTGGTATATGAAAAACATGTTTTTCAATGGCAAAAATCAATGAATATTGTAAATGCACAAACAGTAATATCTCCACATTGCAAGGTGCAATTCTGAAATTTTTTGCTTTTTCCTGTTAATCCTAGCATGATAAAGAAGATTCAAAGAGAGTGAGATGCCAGCTCCTTTCATTCAGTCAGTAGCTTCAAACATTTCTGGTATATGAAAAACATGTTTTTCAATGGCAAAAATCAATGAATATTGTAAATGCACAAACAGTAATATCTCCACATTGCAAGGTGCAATTCTGAAATTTTTTGCTTTTTCCTGCTAATCCTAGCATGATAAAGAAGATTCAAAGAGAGTGAAATGCCAGCTCCTTTCATTCAGTCAGTAGCTTCAAACATTTCTGGACGTTTTTCCATGGCAAAAATCAATGAATATTGTAAATGCACAAACAGTAATATCTCCACATTGCAAGGTGCAATTCTGAAATTTTTTGCTTTTTCCTGTTAATCCTAGCATGATAAAGAAGATTCAAAGAGAGTGAGATGCCAGCTCCTTTCATTCAGTCAGTAGCTTCAAACATTTCTGGTATATGAAAAACATGTTTTTCAATGGCAAAAATCAATGAATATTGTAAATGCACAAACAGTAATATCTCCACATTGCAAGGTGCAATTCTGAAATTTTTTGCTTTTTCCTGTTAATCCTAGCATGATAAAGAAGATTCAAAGAGAGTGAGATGCCAGCTCCTTTCATTCAGTCAGTAGCTTCAAACATTTCTGGTATATGAAAAACATGTTTTTCAATGGCAAAAATCAATGAATATTGTAAATGCACAAACAGTAATATCTCCACATTGCAAGGTGCAATTCTGAAATTTTTTGCTTTTTCCTGCTAATCCTAGCATGATAAAGAAGATTCAAAGAGAGTGAGATGCCAGCTCCTTTCATTCAGTCAGTAGCTTCAAACATTTCTGGTATATGAAAAACATGTTTTTCAATGGCAAAAATCAATGAATATTGTAAATGCACAAACAGTAATATCTCCACATTGCAAGGTGCAATTCTGAAATTTTTTGCTTTTTCCTGCTAATCCTAGCATGATAAAGAAGATTCAAAGAGAGTGAGATGCCAGCTCCTTTCATTCAGTCAGTAGCTTCAAACATTTCTGGTATATGAAAAACATGTTTTTCAATGGCAAAAATCAATGAATATTGTAAATGCACAAACAGTAATATCTCCACATTGCAAGGTGCAATTCTGAAATTTTTTGCTTTTTCCTGTTAATCCTAGCATGATAAAGAAGATTCAAAGAGAGTGAGATGCCAGCTCCTTTCATTCAGTCAGTAGCTTCAAACATTTCTGGTATATGAAAAACATGTTTTTCAATGGCAAAAATCAATGAATATTGTAAATGCACAAACAGTAATATCTCCACATTGCAAGGTGCAATTCTGAAATTTTTTGCTTTTTCCTGCTAATCCTAGCATGATAAAGAAGATTCAAAGAGAGTGAGATGCCAGCTCCTTTCATTCAGTCAGTAGCTTCAAACATTTCTGGTATATGAAAAACATGTTTTTCAATGGCAAAAATCAATGAATATTGTAAATGCACAAACAGTAATATCTCCACATTGCAAGGTGCAATTCTGAAATTTTTTGCTTTTTCCTGCTAATCCTAGCATGATAAAGAAGATTCAAAGAGAGTGAGATGCCAGCTCCTTTCATTCAGTCAGTAGCTTCAAACATTTCTGGACGTTTTTCCATGGCAAAAATCAATGAATATTGTAAATGCACAAACAGTAATATCTCCACATTGCAAGGTGCAATTCTGAAATTTTTTGCTTTTTCCTGTTAATCCTAGCATGATAAAGAAGATTCAAAGAGAGTGAGATGCCAGCTCCTTTCATTCAGTCAGTAGCTTCAAACATTTCTGGTATATGAAAAACATGTTTTTCAATGGCAAAAATCAATGAATATTGTAAATGCACAAACAGTAATATCTCCACATTGCAAGGTGCAATTCTGAAATTTTTTGCTTTTTCCTGCTAATCCTAGCATGATAAAGAAGATTCAAAGAGTGAGATGCCAGCTCCTTTCATTCAGTCAGTAGCTTCAAACATTTCTGGTATATGAAAAACATGTTTTTCAATGGCAAAAATCAATGAATATTGTAAATGCACAAACAGTAATATCTCCACATTGCAAGGTGCAATTATGAAATTTTTTGCTTTTTCCTGCTAATCCTAGCATGATAAAGAAGATTCAAAGAGAGTGAGATGCCAGCTCCTTTCATTCAGTCAGTAGCTTCAAACATTTCTGGACGTTTTTCAATGGCAAAAATCAATGAATATTGTAAATGCACAAACAGTAATATCTCCACATTGCAAGGTGCAATTCTGAAATTTTTTGCTTTTTCCTGTTAATCCTAGCATGATAAAGAAGATTCAAAGAGAGTGACATGCCAGCTCCTTTCATTCAGTCAGTAGCTTCAAACATTTCTGGTATATGAAAAACATGTTTTTCAATGGCAAAAATCAATGAATATTGTAAATGCACAAACAGTAATATCTCCACATTGCAAGGTGCAATTCTGAAATTTTTTGCTTTTTCCTGTTAATCCTAGCATGATAAAGAAGATTCAAAGAGAGTGAGATGCCAGCTCCTTTCATTCAGTCAGTAGCTTCAAACATTTCTGGTATATGAAAAACATGTTTTTCAATGGCAAAAATCAATGAATATTGTAAATGCACAAACAGTAATATCTCCACATTGCAAGGTGCAATTCTGAAATTTTTTGCTTTTTCCTGCTAATCCTAGCATGATAAAGAAGATTCAAAGAGAGTGAGATGCCAGCTCCTTTCATTCAGTCAGTAGCTTCAAACATTTCTGGTATATGAAAAACATGTTTTTCAATGGCAAAAATCAATGAATATTGTAAATGCACAAACAGTAATATCTCCACATTGCAAGGTGCAATTCTGAAATTTTTTGCTTTTTCCTGCTAATCCTAGCATGATAAAGAAGATTCAAAGAGAGTGAGATGCCAGCTCCTTTCATTCAGTCAGTAGCTTCAAACATTTCTGGACGTTTTTCCATGGCAAAAATCAATGAATATTGTAAATGCACAAACAGTAATATCTCCACATTGCAAGGTGCAATTCTGAAATTTTTTGCTTTTTCCTGTTAATCCTAGCATGATAAAGAAGATTCAAAGAGAGTGAGATGCCAGCTCCTTTCATTCAGTCAGTAGCTTCAAACATTTCTGGTATATGAAAAACATGTTTTTCAATGGCAAAAATCAATGAATATTGTAAATGCACAAACAGTAATATCTCCACATTGCAAGGTGCAATTCTGAAATTTTTTGCTTTTTCCTGCTAATCCTAGCATGATAAAGAAGATTCAAAGAGTGAGATGCCAGCTCCTTTCATTCAGTCAGTAGCTTCAAACATTTCTGGTATATGAAAAACATGTTTTTCAATGGCAAAAATCAATGAATATTGTAAATGCACAAACAGTAATATCTCCACATTGCAAGGTGCAATTATGAAATTTTTTTGCTTTTTCCTGCTAATCCTAGCATGATAAAGAAGATTCAAAGAGAGTGAGATGCCAGCTCCTTTCATTCAGTCAGTAGCTTCAAACATTTCTGGACGCTTTTCAATGGCAAAAATCAATGAATATTGTAAATGCACAAACAGTAATATCTCCACATTGCAAGGTGCAATTCTGAAATTTTTTGCTTTTTCCTGTTAATCCTAGCATGATAAAGAAGATTCAAAGAGAGTGAGATGCCAGCTCCTTTCATTCAGTCAGTAGCTTCAAACATTTCTGGTATATGAAAAACATGTTTTTCAATGGCAAAAATCAATGAATATTGTAAATGCACAAACAGTAATATCTCCACATTGCAAGGTGCAATTCTGAAATTTTTTGCTTTTTCCTGCTAATCCTAGCATGATAAAGAAGATTCAAAGAGAGTGAGATGCCAGCTCCTTTCATTCAGTCAGTAGCTTCAAACATTTCTGGTATATGAAAAACATGTTTTTCAATGGCAAAAATCAATGAATATTGTAAATGCACAAACAGTAATATCTCCACATTGCAAGGTGCAATTCTGAAATTTTTTGCTTTTTCCTGCTAATCCTAGCATGATAAAGAAGATTCAAAGAGAGTGAGATGCCAGCTCCTTTCATTCAGTCAGTAGCTTCAAACATTTCTGGACGTTTTTCCATGGCAAAAATCAATGAATATTGTAAATGCACAAACAGTAATATCTCCACATTGCAAGGTGCAATTCTGAAATTTTTTGCTTTTTCCTGTTAATCCTAGCATGATAAAGAAGATTCAAAGAGAGTGAGATGCCAGCTCCTTTCATTCAGTCAGTAGCTTCAAACATTTCTGGTATATGAAAAACATGTTTTTCAATGGCAAAAATCAATGAATATTGTAAATGCACAAACAGTAATATCTCCACATTGCAAGGTGCAATTCTGAAATTTTTTGCTTTTTCCTGCTAATCCTAGCATGATAAAGAAGATTCAAAGAGTGAGATGCCAGCTCCTTTCATTCAGTCAGTAGCTTCAAACATTTCTGGTATATGAAAAACATGTTTTTCAATGGCAAAAATCAATGAATATTGTAAATGCACAAACAGTAATATCTCCACATTGCAAGGTGCAATTATGAAATTTTTTGCTTTTTCCTGCTAATCCTAGCATGATAAAGAAGATTCAAAGAGAGTGAGATGCCAGCTCCTTTCATTCAGTCAGTAGCTTCAAACATTTCTGGACGCTTTTCAATGGCAAAAATCAATGAATATTGTAAATGCACAAACAGTAATATCTCCACATTGCAAGGTGCAATTCTGAAATTTTTTGCTTTTTCCTGTTAATCCTAGCATGATAAAGAAGATTCAAAGAGAGTGAGATGCCAGCTCCTTTCATTCAGTCAGTAGCTTCAAACATTTCTGGTATATGAAAAACATGTTTTTCAATGGCAAAAATCAATGAATATTGTAAATGCACAAACAGTAATATCTCCACATTGCAAGGTGCAATTCTGAAATTTTTTGCTTTTTCCTGCTAATCCTAGCATGATAAAGAAGATTCAAAGAGAGTGAGATGCCAGCTCCTTTCATTCAGTCAGTAGCTTCAAACATTTCTGGTATATCAAAAACATGTTTTTCAATGGCAAAAATCAATGAATATTGTAAATGCACAAACAGTAATATCTCCACATTGCAAGGTGCAATTCGGAAATTTTTTGCTTTTTCCAGCTAATCCTAGCATAATAAAGAAGATTCAAAGAGAGTGAGATGCCAGCTCCTTTCATTCAGTCAGTAGCTTCAAACATTTCTGGTATATGAATAACATGATGTTTTTCAATGGCAAAAATCAATGAATATTGTAAATGCACAAACAGTAATATCTCCACATTGCAAGGTGCAATTCTGAAATTTTTTGCTTTTTCCTGCTAATCCTAGCATGATAAAGAAGATTCAAAGAGAGTGAGATGCCAGCTCCTTTCATTCAGTCAGTAGCTTCAAACATTTCTGGACGTTTTTCAATGGCAAAAATCAATGAATATTGTAAATGCACAAACAGTAATATCTCCACATTGCAAGGTGCAATTCTGAAATTTTTTGCTTTTTCCTGTTAATCCTAGCATGATAAAGAAGATTCAAAGAGAGTGAGATGCCAGCTCCTTTCATTCAGTCAGTAGCTTCAAACATTTCTGGTATATGAAAAACATGTTTTTCAATGGCAAAAATCAATGAATATTGTAAATGCACAAACAGTAATATCTCCACATTGCAAGGTGCAATTCTGAAATTTTTTGCTTTTTCCTGCTAATCCTAGCATGATAAAGAAGATTCAAAGAGAGTGAGATGCCAGCTCCTTTCATTCAGTCAGTAGCTTCAAACATTTCTGGTATATGAAAAACATGTTTTTCAATGGCAAAAATCAATGAATATTGTAAATGCACAAACAGTAATATCTCCACATTGCAAGGTGCAATTCTGAAATTTTTTGCTTTTTCCTGCTAATCCTAGCATGATAAAGAAGATTCAAAGAGAGTGAGATGCCAGCTCCTTTCATTCAGTCAGTAGCTTCAAACATTTCTGGACGTTTTTCAATGGCAAAAATCAATGAATATTGTAAATGCACAAACAGTAATATCTCCACATTGCAAGGTGCAATTCTGAAATTTTTTGCTTTTTCCTGTTAATCCTAGCATGATAAAGAAGATTCAAAGAGAGTGAGATGCCAGCTCCTTTCATTCAGTCAGTAGCTTCAAACATTTCTGGTATATGAAAAACATGTTTTTCAATGGCAAAAATCAATGAATATTGTAAATGCACAAACAGTAATATCTCCACATTGCAAGGTGCAATTCTGAAATTTTTTGCTTTTTCCTGTAAATCCTAGCATGATAAAGAAGATTCAAAGAGAGTGAGATGCCAGCTCCTTTCATTCAGTCAGTAGCTTCAAACATTTCTGGTATATGAAAAACATGTTTTTCAATGGCAAAAATCAATGAATATTGTAAATGCACAAACAGTAATATCTCCACATTGCAAGGTGCAATTATGAAATTTTTTGCTTTTTCCTGCTAATCCTAGCATGATAAAGAAGATTCAAAGAGAGTGAGATGCCAGCTCCTTTCATTCAGTCAGTAGCTTCAAACATTTCTGGACGTTTTTCAATGGCAAAAATCAATGAATATTGTAAATGCACAAACAGTAATATCTCCACATTGCAAGGTGCAATTCTGAAATTTTTTGCTTTTTCCTGTTAATCCTAGCATGATAAAGAAGATTCAAAGAGAGTGAGATGCCAGCTCCTTTCATTCAGTCAGTAGCTTCAAACATTTCTGGTATATGAAAAACATGTTTTTCAATGGCAAAAATCAATGAATATTGTAAATGCACAAACAGTAATATCTCCACATTGCAAGGTGCAATTCTGAAATTTTTGCTTTCTCCTGCTAATCCTAGCATGATAAAGAAGATTCAAAGAGAGTGAGATGCCAGCTCCTTTCATTCAGTCAGTAGCTTCAAACATTTCTGGTATATGAAAAACATGTTTTTCAATGGCAAAAATCAATGAATATTGTAAATGCACAAACAGTAATATCTCCACATTGCAAGGTGCAATTCGGAAATTTTTTGCTTTTTCCAGCTAATCCTAGCATGATAAAGAAGATTCAAAGAGAGTGAGATGCCAGCTCCTTTCATTCAGTCAGTAGCTTCAAACATTTCTGGTATATGAATAACATGATGTTTTTCAATGGCAACAATCAATGAATATTGTAAATGCACAAACAGTAATATCTCCACATTGCAAGGTGCAATTCTGAAATTTTTTGCTTTTTCCTGCTAATCCTAGCATGATAAAGAAGATTCAAAGAGAGTGAGATGCCAGCTCCTTTCATTCAGTCAGTAGCTTCAAACATTTCTGGACGTTTTTCAATGGCAAAAATCAATGAATATTGTAAATGCACAAACAGTAATATCTCCACATTGCAAGGTGCAATTCTGAAATTTTTTGCTTTTTCCTGTTAATCCTAGCATGATAAAGAAGATTCAAAGAGAGTGAGATGCCAGCTCCTTTCATTCAGTCAGTAGCTTCAAACATTTCTGGTATATGAAAAACATGTTTTTCAATGGCAAAAATCAATCAATATTGTAAATGCACAAACAGTAATATCTCCACATTGCAAGGTGCAATTCTGAAATTTTTTGCTTTTTCCTGCTAATCCTAGCATGATAAAGAATATTCAAAGAGAGTGAGATGCCAGCTCCTTTCATTCAGTCAGTAGCTTCAAACATTTCTGGTATATGAAAAACATGTTTTTCAATGGCAAAAATCAATGAATATTGTAAATGCACAAACAGTAATATCTCCACATTGCAAGGTGCAATTCTGAAATTTTTTGCTTTTTCCTGCTAATCCTAGCATGATAAAGAAGATTCAAAGAGAGTGAGATGCCAGCTCCTTTCATTCAGTCAGTAGCTTCAAACATTTCTGGACGTTTTTCAATGGCAAAAATCAATGAATATTGTAAATGCACAAACAGTAATATCTCCACATTGCAAGGTGCAATTCTGAAATTTTTTGCTTTTTCCTGTTAATCCTAGCATGATAAAGAAGATTCAAAGAGAGTGAGATGCCAGCTCCTTTCATTCAGTCAGTAGCTTCAAACATTTCTGGTATATGAAAAACATGTTTTTCAATGGCAAAAATCAATGAATATTGTAAATGCACAAACAGTAATATCTCCACATTGCAAGGTGCAATTCTGAAATTTTTTGCTTTTTCCTGTAAATCCTAGCATGATAAAGAAGATTCAAAGAGAGTGAGATGCCAGCTCCTTTCATTCAGTCAGTAGCTTCAAACATTTCTGGTATATGAAAAACATGTTTTTCAATGGCAAAAATCAATGAATATTGTAAATGCACAAACAGTAATATCTCCACATTGCAAGGTGCAATTCTGAAATTTTTTGCTTTTTCCTGCTAATCCTAGCATGATAAAGAAGATTCAAAGAGAGTGAGATGCCAGCTCCTTTCATTCAGTCAGTAGCTTCAAACATTTCTGGACGTTTTTCAATGGCAAAAATCAATGAATATTGTAAATGCACAAACAGTAATATCTCCACATTGCAAGGTGCAATTATGAAATTTTTTGCTTTTTCCTGCTAATCCTAGCATGATAAAGAAGATTCAAAGAGAGTGAGATGCCAGCTCCTTTCATTCAGTCAGTAGCTTCAAACATTTCTGGACGTTTTTCAATGGCAAAAATCAATGAATATTGTAAATGCACAAACAGTAATATCTCCACATTGCAAGGTGCAATTCTGAAATTTTTTGCTTTTTCCTGTTAATCCTAGCATGATAAAGAAGATTCAAAGAGAGTGAGATGCCAGCTCCTTTCATTCAGTCAGTAGCTTCAAACATTTCTGGTATATGAAAAACATGTTTTTCAATGGCAAAAATCAATGAATATTGTAAATGCACAAACAGTAATATCTCCACATTGCAAGGTGCAATTCTGAAATTTTTTGCTTTCTCCTGCTAATCCTAGCATGATAAAGAAGATTCAAAGAGAGTGAGATGCCAGCTCCTTTCATTCAGTCAGTAGCTTCAAACATTTCTGGTATATGAAAAACATGTTTTTCAATGGCAAAAATCAATGAATATTGTAAATGCACAAACAGTAATATCTCCACATTGCAAGGTGCAATTCGGAAATTTTTTGCTTTTTCCAGCTAATCCTAGCATGATAAAGAAGATTCAAAGAGAGTGAGATGCCAGCTCCTTTCATTCAGTCAGTAGCTTCAAACATTTCTGGTATATGAATAACATGATGTTTTTCAATGGCAAAAATCAATGAATATTGTAAATGCACAAACAGTAATATCTCCACATTGCAAGGTGCAATTCTGAAATTTTTTGCTTTTTCCTGCTAATCCTAGCATGATAAAGAAGATTCAAAGAGAGTGAGATGCCAGCTCCTTTCATTCAGTCAGTAGCTTCAAACATTTCTGGACGTTTTTCAATGGCAAAAATCAATGAATATTGTAAATGCACAAACAGTAATATCTCCACATTGCAAGGTGCAATTCTGAAATTTTTTGCTTTTTCCTGTTAATCCTAGCATGATAAAGAAGATTCAAAGAGAGTGAGATGCCAGCTCCTTTCATTCAGTCAGTAGCTTCAAACATTTCTGGTATATGAAAAACATGTTTTTCAATGGCAAAAATCAATCAATATTGTAAATGCACAAACAGTAATATCTCCACATTGCAAGGTGCAATTCTGAAATTTTTTGCTTTTTCCTGCTAATCCTAGCATGATAAAGAAGATTCAAAGAGAGTGAGATGCCAGCTCCTTTCATTCAGTCAGTAGCTTCAAACATTTCTGGTATATGAAAAACATGTTTTTCAATGGCAAAAATCAATGAATATTGTAAATGCACAAACAGTAATATCTCCACATTGCAAGGTGCAATTCTGAAATTTTTTGCTTTTTCCTGCTAATCCTAGCATGATAAAGAAGATTCAAAGAGAGTGAGATGCCAGCTCCTTTCATTCAGTCAGTAGCTTCAAACATTTCTGGACGTTTTTCAATGGCAAAAATCAATGAATATTGTAAATGCACAAACAGTAATATCTCCACATTGCAAGGTGCAATTCTGAAATTTTTTGCTTTTTCCTGTTAATCCTAGCATGATAAAGAAGATTCAAAGAGAGTGAGATGCCAGCTCCTTTCATTCAGTCAGTAGCTTCAAACATTTCTGGTATATGAAAAACATGTTTTTCAATGGCAAAAATCAATGAATATTGTAAATGCACAAACAGTAATATCTCCACATTGCAAGGTGCAATTCTGAAATTTTTTGCTTTTTCCTGTAAATCCTAGCATGATAAAGAAGATTCAAAGAGAGTGAGATGCCAGCTCCTTTCATTCAGTCAGTAGCTTCAAACATTTCTGGTATATGAAAAACATGTTTTTCAATGGCAAAAATCAATGAATATTGTAAATGCACAAACAGTAATATCTCCACATTGCAAGGTGCAATTCTGAAATTTTTTGCTTTTTCCTGCTAATCCTAGCATGATAAAGAAGATTCAAAGAGAGTGAGATGCCAGCTCCTTTCATTCAGTCAGTAGCTTCAAACATTTCTGGACGTTTTTCAATGGCAAAAATCAATGAATATTGTAAATGCACAAACAGTAATATCTCCACATTGCAAGGTGCAATTCTGAAATTTTTTGCTTTTTCCTGTTAATCCTAGCATGATAAAGAAGATTCAAAGAGAGTGAGATGCCAGCTCCTTTCATTCAGTCAGTAGCTTCAAACATTTCTGGTATATGAAAAACATGTTTTTCAATGGCAAAAATCAATGAATATTGTAAATGCACAAACAGTAATATCTCCACATTGCAAGGTGCAATTCTGAAATTTTTTGCTTTTTCCTGTTAATCCTAGCATGATAAAGAAGATTCAAAGAGAGTGAGATGCCAGCTCCTTTCATTCAGTCAGTAGCTTCAAACATTTCTGGTATATGAAAAACATGTTTTTCAATGGCAAAAATCAATGAATATTGTAAATGCACAAACAGTAATATCTCCACATTGCAAGGTGCAATTCTGAAATTTTTTGCTTTTTCCTGCTAATCCTAGCATGATAAAGAAGATTCAAAGAGTGAGATGCCAGCTCCTTTCATTCAGTCAGTAGCTTCAAACATTTCTGGTATATGAAAAACATGTTTTTCAATGGCAAAAATCAATGAATATTGTAAATGCACAAACAGTAATATCTCCACATTGCAAGGTGCAATTCTGAAATTTTTTGCTTTTTCCTGCTAATCCTAGCATGATAAAGAAGATTCAAAGAGAGTGAGATGCCAGCTCCTTTCATTCAGTCAGTAGCTTCAAACATTTCTGGACGTTTTTCAATGGCAAAAATCAATGAATATTGTAAATGCACAAACAGTAATATCTCCACATTGCAAGGTGCAATTCTGAAATTTTTTGCTTTTTCCTGTTAATCCTAGCATGATAAAGAAGTTTCAAAGAGAGTGAGATGCCAGCTCCTTTCATTCAGTCAGTAGCTTCAAACATTTCTGGTATATGAAAAACATGTTTTTCAATGGCAAAAATCAATGAATATTGTAAATGCACAAACAGTAATATCTCCACATTGCAAGGTGCAATTCTGAAATTTTTTGCTTTTTCCTGCTAATCCTAGCATGATAAAGAAGATTCAAAGAGAGTGAGATGCCAGCTCCTTTCATTCAGTCAGTAGCTTCAAACATTTCTGGTATATGAAAAACATGTTTTTCAATGGCAAAAATCAATGAATATTGTAAATGCACAAACAGTAATATCTCCACATTGCAAGGTGCAATTCTGAAATTTTTTGCTTTTTCCTGCTAATCCTAGCATGATAAAGAAGATTCAAAGAGAGTGAGATGCCAGCTCCTTTCATTCAGTCAGTAGCTTCAAACATTTCTGGACGTTTTTCAATGGCAAAAATCAATGAATATTGTAAATGCACAAACAGTAATATCTCCACATTGCAAGGTGCAATTCTGAAATTTTTTGCTTTTTCCTGTTAATCCTAGCATGATAAAGAAGATTCAAAGAGAGTGAGATGCCAGCTCCTTTCATTCAGTCAGTAGCTTCAAACATTTCTGGTATATGAAAAACATGTTTTTCAATGGCAAAAATCAATGAATATTGTAAATGCACAAACAGTAATATCTCCACATTGCAAGGTGCAATTCTGAAATTTTTTGCTTTTTCCTGCTAATCCTAGCATGATAAAGAAGATTCAAAGAGTGAGATGCCAGCTCCTTTCATTCAGTCAGTAGCTTCAAACATTTCTGGTATATGAAAAACATGTTTTTCAATGGCAAAAATCAATGAATATTGTAAATGCACAAACAGTAATATCTCCACATTGCAAGGTGCAATTCTGAAATTTTTTGCTTTTTCCTGCTAATCCTAGCATGATAAAGAAGATTCAAAGAGAGTGAGATGCCAGCTCCTTTCATTCAGTCAGTAGCTTCAAACATTTCTGGACGTTTTTCAATGGCAAAAATCAATGAATATTGTAAATGCACAAACAGTAATATCTCCACATTGCAAGGTGCAATTCTGAAATTTTTTGCTTTTTCCTGTTAATCCTAGCATGATAAAGAAGATTCAAAGCGAGTGAGATGCCAGCTCCTTTCATTCAGTCAGTAGCTTCAAACATTTCTGGTATATGAAAAACATGTTTTTCAATGGCAAAAATCAATGAATATTGTAAATGCACAAACAGTAATATCTCCACATTGCAAGGTGCAATTCTGAAATTTTTTGCTTTTTCCTGCTAATCCTAGCATGATAAAGAAGATTCAAAGAGTGAGATGCCAGCTCCTTTCATTCAGTCAGTAGCTTCAAACATTTCTGGTATATGAAAAACATGTTTTTCAATGGCAAAAATCAATGAATATTGTAAATGCACAAACAGTAATATCTCCACATTGCAAGGTGCAATTCTGAAATTTTTTGCTTTTTCCTGCTAATCCTAGCATGATAAAGAAGATTCAAAGAGAGTGAGATGCCAGCTCCTTTCATTCAGTCAGTAGCTTCAAACATTTCTGGACGTTTTTCAATGGCAAAAATCAATGAATATTGTAAATGCACAAACAGTAATATCTCCACATTGCAAGGTGCAATTCTGAAATTTTTTGCTTTTTCCTGTTAATCCTAGCATGATAAAGAAGATTCAAAGAGAGTGAGATGCCAGCTCCTTTCATTCAGTCAGTAGCTTCAAACATTTCTGGTATATGAAAAACATGTTTTTCAATGGCAAAAATCAATGAATATTGTAAATGCACAAACAGTAATATCTCCACATTGCAAGGTGCAATTCTGAAATTTTTTGCTTTTTCCTGCTAATCCTAGCATGATAAAGAAGATTCAAAGAGAGTGAGATGCCAGCTCCTTTCATTCAGTCAGTAGCTTCAAACATTTCTGGTATATGAAAAACATGTTTTTCAATGGCAAAAATCAATGAATATTGTAAATGCACAAACAGTAATATCTCCACATTGCAAGGTGCAATTCTGAAATTTTTTACTTTTTCCTGCTAATCCTAGCATGATAAAGAAGATTCAAAGAGTGAGATGCCAGCTCCTTTCATTCAGTCAGTAGCTTCAAACATTTCTGGTATATGAAAAACATGTTTTTCAATGGCAAAAATCAAGGAATATTGTAAATGCACAAACAGTAATATCTCCACATTGCAAGGTGCAATTCTGAAATTTTTTGCTTTGTCCTGCTAATCCTAGCATGATAAAGAAGATTCAAAGAGAGTGAGATGCCAGCTCCTTTCATTCAGTCAGTAGCTTCAAACATTTCTGGACGTTTTTCAATGGCAAAAATCAATGAATATTGTAAATGCACAAACAGTAATATCTCCACATTGCAAGGTGCAATTCTGAAATTTTTTGCTTTTTCCTGTTAATCCTAGCATGATAAAGAAGATTCAAAGAGAGTGAGATGCCAGCTCCTTTCATTCAGTCAGTAGCTTCAAACATTTCTGGTATATGAAAAACATGTTTTTCAATGGCAAAAATCAATGAATATTGTAAATGCACAAACAGTAATATCTCCACATTGCAAGGTGCAATTCTGAAATTTTTTGCTTTTTCCTGCTAATCCTAGCATGATAAAGAAGATTCAAAGAGTGAGATGCCAGCTCCTTTCATTCAGTCAGTAGCTTCAAACATTTCTGGTATATGAAAAACATGTTTTTCAATGGCAAAAATCAATGAATATTGTAAATGCACAAACAGTAATATCTCCACATTGCAAGGTGCAATTCTGAAATTTTTTGCTTTTTCCTGCTAATCCTAGCATGATAAAGAAGATTCAAAGAGAGTGAGATGCCAGCTCCTTTCATTCAGTCAGTAGCTTCAAACATTTCTGGACGTTTTTCAATGGCAAAAATCAATGAATATTGTAAATGCACAAACAGTAATATCTCCACATTGCAAGGTGCAATTCTGAAATTTTTTGCTTTTTCCTGTTAATCCTAGCATGATAAAGAAGATTCAAAGCGAGTGAGATGCCAGCTCCTTTCATTCAGTCAGTAGCTTCAAACATTTCTGGTATATGAAAAACATGTTTTTCAATGGCAAAAATCAATGAATATTGTAAATGCACAAACAGTAATATCTCCACATTGCAAGGTGCAATTCTGAAATTTTTTGCTTTTTCCTGCTAATCCTAGCATGATAAAGAAGATTCAAAGAGTGAGATGCCAGCTCCTTTCATTCAGTCAGTAGCTTCAAACATTTCTGGTATATGAAAAACATGTTTTTCAATGGCAAAAATCAATGAATATTGTAAATGCACAAACAGTAATATCTCCACATTGCAAGGTGCAATTCTGAAATTTTTTGCTTTTTCCTGCTAATCCTAGCATGATAAAGAAGATTCAAAGAGAGTGAGATGCCAGCTCCTTTCATTCAGTCAGTAGCTTCAAACATTTCTGGACGTTTTTCAATGGCAAAAATCAATGAATATTGTAAATGCACAAACAGTAATATCTCCACATTGCAAGGTGCAATTCTGAAATTTTTTGCTTTTTCCTGTTAATCCTAGCATGATAAAGAAGATTCAAAGAGAGTGAGATGCCAGCTCCTTTCATTCAGTCAGTAGCTTCAAACATTTCTGGTATATGAAAAACATGTTTTTCAATGGCAAAAATCAATGAATATTGTAAATGCACAAACAGTAATATCTCCACATTGCAAGGTGCAATTCTGAAATTTTTTGCTTTTTCCTGCTAATCCTAGCATGATAAAGAAGATTCAAAGAGAGTGAGATGCCAGCTCCTTTCATTCAGTCAGTAGCTTCAAACATTTCTGGTATATGAAAAACATGTTTTTCAATGGCAAAAATCAATGAATATTGTAAATGCACAAACAGTAATATCTCCACATTGCAAGGTGCAATTCTGAAATTTTTTACTTTTTCCTGCTAATCCTAGCATGATAAAGAAGATTCAAAGAGTGAGATGCCAGCTCCTTTCATTCAGTCAGTAGCTTCAAACATTTCTGGTATATGAAAAACATGTTTTTCAATGGCAAAAATCAAGGAATATTGTAAATGCACAAACAGTAATATCTCCACATTGCAAGGTGCAATTCTGAAATTTTTTGCTTTGTCCTGCTAATCCTAGCATGATAAAGAAGATTCAAAGAGAGTGAGATGCCAGCTCCTTTCATTCAGTCAGTAGCTTCAAACATTTCTGGACGTTTTTCAATGGCAAAAATCAATGAATATTGTAAATGCACAAACAGTAATATCTCCACATTGCAAGGTGCAATTCTGAAATTTTTTGCTTTTTCCTGTTAATCCTAGCATGATAAAGAAGATTCAAAGAGAGTGAGATGCCAGCTCCTTTCATTCAGTCAGTAGCTTCAAACATTTCTGGTATATGAAAAACATGTTTTTCAATGGCAAAAATCAATGAATATTGTAAATGCACAAACAGTAATATTTCCACATTGCAAGGTGCAATTCTGAAATTTTTTGCTTTTTCCTGCTAATCCTAGCATGATAAAGAAGATTCAAAGAGAGTGAGATGCCAGCTCCTTTCATTCAGTCAGTAGCTTCAAACATTTCTGGTATATGAAAAACATGTTTTTCAATGGCAAAAATCAATGAATATTGTAAATGCACAAACAGTAATATCTCCACATTGCAAGGTGCAATTCGGAAATTCTTTGCTTTTTCCTGCTAATCCTAGCATGATAAAGAAGATTCAAAGAGAGTGAGATGCCAGCTCCTTTCATTCAGTCAGTAGCTTCAAACATTTCTGGTATATGAAAAACATGTTTTTCAATGGCAAAAATCAATGAATATTGTAAATGCACAAACAGTAATATCTCCACATTGCAAGGTGCAATTCTGAAATTTTTTGCTTTTTCCTGCTAATCCTAGCATGATAAAGAAGATTCAAAGAGAGTGAGATGCCAGCTCCTTTCATTCAGTCAGTAGCTTCAAACATTTCTGGACGTTTTTCAATGGCAAAAATCAATGAATATTGTAAATGCACAAACAGTAATATCTCCACATTGCAAGGTGCAATTCGGAAATTCTTTGCTTTTTCCTGCTAATCCTAGCATGATAAAGAAGATTCAAAGAGAGTGAGATGCCAGCTCCTTTCATTCAGTCAGTAGCTTCAAACATTTCTGGTATATGAAAAACATGTTTTTCAATGGCAAAAATCAATGAATATTGTAAATGCACAAACAGTAATATCTCCACATTGCAAGGTGCAATTCTGAAATTTTTTGCTTTTTCCTGTTAATCCTAGCATGATAAAGAAGATTCAAAGAGAGTGAGATGCCAGCTCCTTTCATTCAGTCAGTAGCTTCAAACATTTCTGGTATATGAAAAACATGTTTTTCAATGGCAAAAATCAATGAATATTGTAAATGCACAAACAGTAATATCTCCACATTGCAAGGTGCAATTCTGAAATTTTTTGCTTTTTCCTGCTAATCCTAGCATGATAAAGAAGATTCAAAGAGAGTGAGATGCCAGCTCCTTTCATTCAGTCAGTAGCTTCAAACATTTCTGGTATATGAAAAACATGTTTTTCAATGGCAAAAATCAATGAATATTGTAAATGCACAAACAGTAATATCTCCACATTGCAAGGTGCAATTCTGAAATTTTTTGCTTTTTCCTGCTAATCCTAGCATGATAAAGAAGATTCAAAGAGAGTGAGATGCCAGCTCCTTTCATTCAGTCAGTAGCTTCAAACATTTCTGGTATATGAAAAACATGTTTTTCAATGGCAAAAATCAATGAATATTGTAAATGCACAAACAGTAATATCTCCACATTGCAAGGTGCAATTCTGAAATTTTTTGCTTTTTCCTGCTAATCCTAGCATGATAAAGAAGATTCAAAGAGAGTGAGATGCCAGCTCCTTTCATTCAGTCAGTAGCTTCAAACATTTCTGGTATATGAAAAACATGTTTTTCAATGGCAAAAATCAATGAATATTGTAAATGCACAAACAGTAATATCTCCACATTGCAAGGTGCAATTCTGAAATTTTTTGCTTTTTCCTGCTAATCCTAGCATGATAAAGAAGATTCAAAGAGAGTGAGATGCCAGCTCCTTTCATTCAGTCAGTAGCTTCAAACATTTCTGGACGTTTTTCAATGGCAAAAATCAATGAATATTGTAAATGCACAAACAGTAATATCTCCACATTGCAAGGTGCAATTCTGAAATTTTTTGCTTTTTCCTGTTAATCCTAGCATGATAAAGAAGATTCAAAGAGAGTGAGATGCCAGCTCCTTTCATTCAGTCAGTAGCTTCAAACATTTCTGGTATATGAAAAACATGTTTTTCAATGGCAAAAATCAATGAATATTGTAAATGCACAAACAGTAATATCTCCACATTGCAAGGTGCAATTCTGAAATTTTTTGCTTTTTCCTGTTAATCCTAGCATGATAAAGAAGATTCAAAGAGAGTGAGATGCCAGCTCCTTTCATTCAGTCAGTAGCTTCAAACATTTCTGGTATATGAAAAACATGTTTTTCAATGGCAAAAATCAATGAATATTGTAAATGCACAAACAGTAATATCTCCACATTGCAAGGTGCAATTCTGAAATTTTTTGCTTTTTCCTGCTAATCCTAGCATGATAAAGAAGATTCAACGAGTGAGATGCCAGCTCCTTTCATTCAGTCAGTAGCTTCAAACATTTCTGGTATATGAAAAACATGTTTTTCAATGGCAAAAATCAATGAATATTGTAAATGCACAAACAGTAATATCTCCACATTGCAAGGTGCAATTATGAAATTTTTTGCTTTTTCCTGCTAATCCTAGCATGATAAAGAAGATTCAAAGAGAGTGAGATGCCAGCTCCTTTCATTCAGTCAGTAGCTTCAAACATTTCTGGACGTTTTTCAATGGCAAAAATCAATGAATATTGTAAATGCACAAACAGTAATATCTCCACATTGCAAGGTGCAATTCTGAAATTTTTTGCTTTTTCCTGTTAATCCTAGCATGATAAAGAAGATTCAAAGAGAGTGAGATGCCAGCTCCTTTCATTCAGTCAGTAGCTTCAAACATTTCTGGTATATGAAAAACATGTTTTTCAATGGCAAAAATCAATGAATATTGTAAATGCACAAACAGTAATATCTCCACATTGCAAGGTGCAATTCTGAAATTTTTTGCTTTTTCCTGCTAATCCTAGCATGATAAAGAAGATTCAAAGAGAGTGAGATGCCAGCTCCTTTCATTCAGTCAGTAGCTTCAAACATTTCTGGTATATGAAAAACATGTTTTTCAATGGCAAAAATCAATGAATATTGTAAATGCACAAACAGTAATATCTCCACATTGCAAGGTGCAATTCTGAAATTTTTTGCTTTTTCCTGTTAATCCTAGCATGATAAAGAAGATTCAAAGAGAGTGAGATGCCAGCTCCTTTCATTCAGTCAGTAGCTTCAAACATTTCTGGTATATGAAAAACATGTTTTTCAATGGCAAAAATCAATGAATATTGTAAATGCACAAACAGTAATATCTCCACATTGCAAGGTGCAATTCTGAAATTTTTTGCTTTTTCCTGCTAATCCTAGCATGATAAAGAAGATTCAAAGAGAGTGAGATGCCAGCTCCTTTCATTCAGTCAGTAGCTTCAAACATTTCTGGTATATGAAAAACATGTTTTTCAATGGCAAAAATCAATGAATATTGTAAATGCACAAACAGTAATATCTCCACATTGCAAGGTGCAATTCTGAAATTTTTTGCTTTTTCCTGCTAATCCTAGCATGATAAAGAAGATTCAAAGAGAGTGAGATGCCAGCTCCTTTCATTCAGTCAGTAGCTTCAAACATTTCTGGACGTTTTTCAATGGCAAAAATCAATGAATATTGTAAATGCACAAACAGTAATATCTCCACATTGCAAGGTGCAATTCTGAAATTTTTTGCTTTTTCCTGTTAATCCTAGCATGATAAAGAAGATTCAAAGAGAGTGAGATGCCAGCTCCTTTCATTCAGTCAGTAGCTTCAAACATTTCTGGTATATGAAAAACATGTTTTTCAATGGCAAAAATCAATGAATATTGTAAATGCACAAACAGTAATATCTCCACATTGCAAGGTGCAATTCTGAAATTTTTTGCTTTTTCCTGTTAATCCTAGCATGATAAAGAAGATTCAAAGAGAGTGAGATGCCAGCTCCTTTCATTCAGTCAGTAGCTTCAAACATTTCTGGTATATGAAAAACATGTTTTTCAATGGCAAAAATCAATGAATATTGTAAATGCACAAACAGTAATATCTCCACATTGCAAGGTGCAATTCTGAAATTTTTTGCTTTTTCCTGCTAATCCTAGCATGATAAAGAAGATTCAACGAGTGAGATGCCAGCTCCTTTCATTCAGTCAGTAGCTTCAAACATTTCTGGTATATGAAAAACATGTTTTTCAATGGCAAAAATCAATGAATATTGTAAATGCACAAACAGTAATATCTCCACATTGCAAGGTGCAATTATGAAATTTTTTGCTTTTTCCTGCTAATCCTAGCATGATAAAGAAGATTCAAAGAGAGTGAGATGCCAGCTCCTTTCATTCAGTCAGTAGCTTCAAACATTTCTGGACGTTTTTCAATGGCAAAAATCAATGAATATTGTAAATGCACAAACAGTAATATCTCCACATTGCAAGGTGCAATTCTGAAATTTTTTGCTTTTTCCTGTTAATCCTAGCATGATAAAGAAGATTCAAAGAGAGTGAGATGCCAGCTCCTTTCATTCAGTCAGTAGCTTCAAACATTTCTGGTATATGAAAAACATGTTTTTCAATGGCAAAAATCAATGAATATTGTAAATGCACAAACAGTAATATCTCCACATTGCAAGGTGCAATTCTGAAATTTTTTGCTTTTTCCTGCTAATCCTAGCATGATAAAGAAGATTCAAAGAGAGTGAGATGCCAGCTCCTTTCATTCAGTCAGTAGCTTCAAACATTTCTGGTATATGAAAAACATGTTTTTCAATGGCAAAAATCAATGAATATTGTAAATGCACAAACAGTAATATCTCCACATTGCAAGGTGCAATTCTGAAATTTTTTGCTTTTTCCAGCTAATCCTAGCATGATAAAGAAGATTCAAATGAGTGAGATGCCAGCTCCTTTCATTCAGTCAGTAGCTTCAAACATTTCTGGTATATGAATAACATGATGTTTTTCAATGGCAAAAATCAATGAATATTGTAAATGCACAAACAGTAATATCTCCACATTGCAAGGTGCAATTCTGAAATTTTTTGCTTTTTCCTGCTAATCCTAGCATGATAAAGAAGATTCAAAGAGAGTGAGATGCCAGCTCCTTTCATTCAGTCAGTAGCTTCAAACATTTCTGGACGTTTTTCAATGGCAAAAATCAATGAATATTGTAAATGCACAAACAGTAATATCTCCACATTGCAAGGTGCAATTCTGAAATTTTTTGCTTTTTCCTGTTAATCCTAGCATGATAAAGAAGATTCAAAGAGAGTGAGATGCCAGCTCCTTTCATTCAGTCAGTAGCTTCAAACATTTCTGGTATATGAAAAACATGTTTTTCAATGGCAAAAATCAATGAATATTGTAAATGCACAAACAGTAATATCTCCACATTGCAAGGTGCCATTCTGAAATTTTTTGCTTTTTCCTGCTAATCCTAGCATGATAAAGAAGATTCAAAGAGAGTGAGATGCCAGCTCCTTTCATTCAGTCAGTAGCTTCAAACATTTCTGGTATATGAAAAACATGTTTTTCAATGGCAAAAATCAATGAATATTGTAAATGCACAAACAGTAATATCTCCACATTGCAAGGTGCAATTCAGAAATTTTTTGCTTTTTCCTGCTAATCCTAGCATGATAAAGAAGATTCAAAGAGAGTGAGATGCCAGCTCCTTTCATTCAGTCAGTAGCTTCAAACATTTCTAGACGTTTTTCAATGGCAAAAATCAATGAATATTGTAAATGCACAAACAGTAATATCTCCACATTGCAAGGTGCAATTCTGAAATTTTTTGCTTTTTCCTGTTAATCCTAGCATGATAAAGAAGATTCAAAGAGAGTGAGATGCCAGCTCCTTTCATTCAGTCAGTAGCTTCAAACATTTCTGGTATATGAAAAACATGTTTTTCAATGGCAAAAATCAATGAATATTGTAAATGCACAAACAGTAATATCTCCACATTGCAAGGTGCAATTCTGAAATTTTTTGCTTTTTCCTGCTAATCCTAGCATGATAAAGAAGATTCAAAGAGTGAGATGCCAGCTCCTTTCATTCAGTCAGTAGCTTCAAACATTTCTGGTATATGAAAAACATGTTTTTCAATGGCAAAAATCAATGAATATTGTAAATGCACAAACAGTAATATCTCCACATTGCAAGGTGCAATTCTGAAATTTTTTGCTTTTTCCTGCTAATCCTAGCATGATAAAGAAGATTCAAAGAGTGAGATGCCAGCTCCTTTCATTCAGTCAGTAGCTTCAAACATTTCTGGTATATGAAAAACATGTTTTTCAATGGCAAAAATCAATGAATATTGTAAATGCACAAACAGTAATATCTCCACATTGCAAGGTGCAATTCTGAAATTTTTTGCTTTTTCCTGCTAATCCTAGCATGATAAAGAAGATTCAAAGAGAGTGAGATGCCAGCTCCTTTCATTCAGTCAGTAGCTTCAAACATTTCTGGATATGAAAACGTTTTTCAATGGCAAAAATCAATGAATATTGTAAATGCACAAACAGTAATATCTCCACATTGCAAGGTGCAATTCTGAAATTTTTTGCTTTTTCCTGTTAATCCTAGCATGATAAAGAAGATTCAAAGAGAGTGAGATGCCAGCTCCTTTCATTCAGTCAGTAGCTTCAAACATTTCTGGTATATGAAAAACATGTTTTTCAATGGCAAAAATCAATGAATATTGTAAATGCACAAACAGTAATATCTCCACATTGCAAGGTGCCATTCTGAAATTTTTTGCTTTTTCCTGCTAATCCTAGCATGATAAAGAAGATTCAAAGAGAGTGAGATGCCAGCTCCTTTCATTCAGTCAGTAGCTTCAAACATTTCTGGTATATGAAAAACATGTTTTTCAATGGCAAAAATCAATGAATATTGTAAATGCACAAACAGTAATATCTCCACATTGCAAGGTGCAATTCAGAAATTTTTTGCTTTTTCCTGCTAATCCTAGCATGATAAAGAAGATTCAAAGAGAGTGAGATGCCAGCTCCTTTCATTCAGTCAGTAGCTTCAAACATTTCTAGACGTTTTTCAATGGCAAAAATCAATGAATATTGTAAATGCACAAACAGTAATATCTCCACATTGCAAGGTGCAATTCTGAAATTTTTTGCTTTTTCCTGTTAATCCTAGCATGATAAAGAAGATTCAAAGAGAGTGAGATGCCAGCTCCTTTCATTCAGTCAGTAGCTTCAAACATTTCTGGTATATGAAAAACATGTTTTTCAATGGCAAAAATCAATGAATATTGTAAATGCACAAACAGTAATATCTCCACATTGCAAGGTGCAATTCTGAAATTTTTTGCTTTTTCCTGCTAATCCTAGCATGATAAAGAAGATTCAAAGAGTGAGATGCCAGCTCCTTTCATTCAGTCAGTAGCTTCAAACATTTCTGGTATATGAAAAACATGTTTTTCAATGGCAAAAATCAATGAATATTGTAAATGCACAAACAGTAATATCTCCACATTGCAAGGTGCAATTCTGAAATTTTTTGCTTTTTCCTGCTAATCCTAGCATGATAAAGAAGATTCAAAGAGAGTGAGATGCCAGCTCCTTTCATTCAGTCAGTAGCTTCAAACATTTCTGGACGTTTTTCAATGGCAAAAATCAATGAATATTGTAAATGCACAAACAGTAATATCTCCACATTGCAAGGTGCAATTCTGAAATTTTTTGCTTTTTCCTGTTAATCCTAGCATGATAAAGAAGATTCAAAGAGAGTGAGATGCCAGCTCCTTTCATTCAGTCAGTAGCTTCAAACATTTCTGGTATATGAAAAACATGTTTTTCAATGGCAAAAATCAATGAATATTGTAAATGCACAAACAGTAATATCTCCACATTGCAAGGTGCAATTCTGAAATTTTTTGCTTTTTCCTGCTAATCCTAGCATGATAAAGAAGATTCAAAGAGAGTGAGATGCCAGCTCCTTTCATTCAGTCAGTAGCTTCAAACATTTCTGGTATATGAAAAACATGTTTTTCAATGGCAAAAATCAATGAATATTGTAAATGCACAAACAGTAATATCTCCACATTGCAAGGTGCAATTCTGAAATTTTTTGCTTTTTCCTGCTAATCCTAGCATGATAAAGAAGATTCAAAGAGAGTGAGATGCCAGCTCCTTTCATTCAGTCAGTAGCTTCAAACATTTCTGGACGTTTTTCAATGGCAAAAATCAATGAATATTGTAAATGCACAAACAGTAATATCTCCACATTGTAAGGTGCAATTCTGAAATTTTTTGCTTTTTCCTGTTAATCCTAGCATGATAAAGAAGATTCAAAGAGAGTGAGATGCCAGCTCCTTTCATTCAGTCAGTGCTTCAAACATTTCTGGTATATGAAAAACATGTTTTTCAATGGCAAAAATCAATGAATATTGTAAATGCACAAACAGTAATATCTCCACATTGCAAGGTGCAATTCTGAAATTTTTTGCTTTTTCCTGCTAATCCTAGCATGATAAAGAAGATTCAAAGAGAGTGAGATGCCAGCTCCTTTCATTCAGTCAGTAGCTTCAAACATTTCTGGTATATGAAAAACATGTTTTTCAATGGCAAAAATCAATGAATATTGTAAATGCACAAACAGTAATATCTCCACATTGCAAGGTGCAATTCGGAAATTTTTTGCTTTTTCCAGCTAATCCTAGCATGATAAAGAAGATTCAAAGAGAGTGAGATGCCAGCTCCTTTCATTCAGTCAGTAGCTTCAAACATTTCTGGTATATGAATAACATGATGTTTTTCAATGGCAAAAATCAATGAATATTGTAAATGCACAAACAGTAATATCTCCACATTGCAAGGTGCAATTCTGAAATTTTTTGCTTTTTCCTGCTAATCCTAGCATGATAAAGAAGATTCAAAGAGAGTGAGATGCCAGCTCCTTTCATTCAGTCAGTAGCTTCAAACATTTCTGGACGTTTTTCAATGGCAAAAATCAATGAATATTGTAAATGCACAAACAGTAATATCTCCACATTGCAAGGTGCAATTCTGAAATTTTTTGCTTTTTCCTGTTAATCCTAGCATGATAAAGAAGATTCAAAGAGAGTGAGATGCCAGCTCCTTTCATTCAGTCAGTAGCTTCAAACATTTCTGGTATATGAAAAACATGTTTTTCAATGGCAAAAATCAATGAATATTGTAAATGCACAAACAGTAATATCTCCACATTGCAAGGTGCAATTCTGAAATTTTTTGCTTTTTCCTGCTAATCCTAGCATGATAAAGAAGATTCAAAGAGAGTGAGATGCCAGCTCCTTTCATTCAGTCAGTAGCTTCAAACATTTCTGGTATATGAAAAACATGTTTTTCAATGGCAAAAATCAATGAATATTGTAAATGCACAAACAGTAATATCTCCACATTGCAAGGTGCAATTCTGAAATTTTTTGCTTTTTCCTGCTAATCCTAGCATGATAAAGAAGATTCAAAGAGAGTGAGATGCCAGCTCCTTTCATTCAGTCAGTAGCTTCAAACATTTCTGGACGTTTTTCAATGGCAAAAATCAATGAATATTGTAAATGCACAAACAGTAATATCTCCACATTGCAAGGTGCAATTCTGCAATTTTTTGCTTTTTCCTGTTAATCCTAGCATGATAAAGAAGATTCAAAGAGAGTGAGATGCCAGCTCCTTTCATTCAGTCAGTAGCTTCAAACATTTCTGGTATATGAAAAACATGTTTTTCAATGGCAAAAATCAATGAATATTGTAAATGCACAAACAGTAATATCTCCACATTGCAAGGTGCAATTCTGAAATTTTTTGCTTTTTCCTGCTAATCCTAGCATGATAAAGAAGATTCAAAGAGTGAGATGCCTGCTCCTTTCATTCAGTCAGTAGCTTCAAACATTTCTGGTATATGAAAAACATGTTTTTCAATGGCAAAAATCAATGAATATTGTAAATGCACAAACAGTAATATCTCAACATTGCAAGGTGCAATTCTGAAATTTTTTGCTTTTTCCTGCTAATCCTAGCATGATAAAGAAGATTCAAAGAGAGTGAGATGCCAGCTCCTTTCATTCAGTCAGTAGCTTCAAACATTTCTGGACGTTTTTCAATGGCAAAAATCAATGAATATTGTAAATGCACAAACAGTAATATCTCCACATTGCAAGGTGCAATTCTGAAATTTTTTGCTTTTTCCTGTTAATCCTAGCATGATAAAGAAGATTCAAAGAGAGTGAGATGCCAGCTCCTTTCATTCAGTCAGTAGCTTCAAACATTTCTGGTATATGAAAAACATGTTTTTCAATGGCAAAAATCAATGAATATTGTAAATGCACAAACAGTAATATCTCCACATTGCAAGGTGCAATTCTGAAATTTTTTGCTTTTTCCTGCTAATCCTAGCATGATAAAGAAGATTCAAAGAGTGAGATGCCAGCTCCTTTCATTCAGTCAGTAGCTTCAAACATTTCTGGTATATGAAAAACATGTTTTTCAATGGCAAAAATCAATGAATATTGTAAATGCACAAACAGTAATATCTCCACATTGCAAGGTGCAATTCTGAAATTTTTTGCTTTTTCCTGCTAATCCTAGCATGATAAAGAAGATTCAAAGAGAGTGAGATGCCAGCTCCTTTCATTCAGTCAGTAGCTTCAAACATTTCTGGACGTTTTTCAATGGCAAAAATCAATGAATATTGTAAATGCACAAACAGTAATATCTCCACATTGCAAGGTGCAATTCTGAAATTTTTTGCTTTTTCCTGTTAATCCTAGCATGATAAAGAAGTTTCAAAGAGAGTGAGATGCCAGCTCCTTTCATTCAGTCAGTAGCTTCAAACATTTCTGGTATATGAAAAACATGTTTTTCAATGGCAAAAATCAATGAATATTGTAAATGCACAAACAGTAATATCTCCACATTGCAAGGTGCAATTCTGAAATTTTTTGCTTTTTCCTGCTAATCCTAGCATGATAAAGAAGATTCAAAGAGAGTGAGATGCCAGCTCCTTTCATTCAGTCAGTAGCTTCAAACATTTCTGGTATATGAAAAACATGTTTTTCAATGGCAAAAATCAATGAATATTGTAAATGCACAAACAGTAATATCTCCACATTGCAAGGTGCAATTCTGAAATTTTTTGCTTTTTCCTGCTAATCCTAGCATGATAAAGAAGATTCAAAGAGAGTGAGATGCCAGCTCCTTTCATTCAGTCAGTAGCTTCAAACATTTCTGGACGTTTTTCAATGGCAAAAATCAATGAATATTGTAAATGCACAAACAGTAATATCTCCACATTGCAAGGTGCAATTCTGAAATTTTTTGCTTTTTCCTGTTAATCCTAGCATGATAAAGAAGATTCAAAGAGAGTGAGATGCCAGCTCCTTTCATTCAGTCAGTAGCTTCAAACATTTCTGGTATATGAAAAACATGTTTTTCAATGGCAAAAATCAATGAATATTGTAAATGCACAAACAGTAATATCTCCACATTGCAAGGTGCAATTCTGAAATTTTTTGCTTTTTCCTGCTAATCCTAGCATGATAAAGAAGATTCAAAGAGTGAGATGCCAGCTCCTTTCATTCAGTCAGTAGCTTCAAACATTTCTGGTATATGAAAAACATGTTTTTCAATGGCAAAAATCAATGAATATTGTAAATGCACAAACAGTAATATCTCCACATTGCAAGGTGCAATTCTGAAATTTTTTGCTTTTTCCTGCTAATCCTAGCATGATAAAGAAGATTCAAAGAGAGTGAGATGCCAGCTCCTTTCATTCAGTCAGTAGCTTCAAACATTTCTGGACGTTTTTCAATGGCAAAAATCAATGAATATTGTAAATGCACAAACAGTAATATCTCCACATTGCAAGGTGCAATTCTGAAATTTTTTGCTTTTTCCTGTTAATCCTAGCATGATAAAGAAGATTCAAAGAGAGTGAGATGCCAGCTCCTTTCATTCAGTCAGTAGCTTCAAACATTTCTGGTATATGAAAAACATGTTTTTCAATGGCAAAAATCAATGAATATTGTAAATGCACAAACAGTAATATCTCCACATTGCAAGGTGCAATTCTGAAATTTTTTGCTTTTTCCTGCTAATCCTAGCATGATAAAGAAGATTCAAAGAGAGTGAGATGCCAGCTCCTTTCATTCAGTCAGTAGCTTCAAACATTTCTGGTATATGAAAAACATGTTTTTCAATGGCAAAAATCAATGAATATTGTAAATGCACAAACAGTAATATCTCCACATTGCAAGGTGCAATTCTGAAATTTTTTGCTTTTTCCTGCTAATCCTAGCATGATAAAGAAGATTCAAAGAGAGTGAGATGCCAGCTCCTTTCATTCAGTCAGTAGCTTCAAACATTTCTGGACGTTTTTCAATGGCAAAAATCAATGAATATTGTAAATGCACAAACAGTAATATCTCCACATTGCAAGGTGCAATTCTGCAATTTTTTGCTTTTTCCTGTTAATCCTAGCATGATAAAGAAGATTCAAAGAGAGTGAGATGCCAGCTCCTTTCATTCAGTCAGTAGCTTCAAACATTTCTGGTATATGAAAAACATGTTTTTCAATGGCAAAAATCAATGAATATTGTAAATGCACAAACAGTAATATCTCCACATTGCAAGGTGCAATTCTGAAATTTTTTGCTTTTTCCTGCTAATCCTAGCATGATAAAGAAGATTCAAAGAGTGAGATGCCAGCTCCTTTCATTCAGTCAGTAGCTTCAAACATTTCTGGTATATGAAAAACATGTTTTTCAATGGCAAAAATCAATGAATATTGTAAATGCACAAACAGTAATATCTCAACATTGCAAGGTGCAATTCTGAAATTTTTTGCTTTTTCCTGCTAATCCTAGCATGATAAAGAAGATTCAAAGAGAGTGAGATGCCAGCTCCTTTCATTCAGTCAGTAGCTTCAAACATTTCTGGACGTTTTTCAATGGCAAAAATCAATGAATATTGTAAATGCACAAACAGTAATATCTCCACATTGCAAGGTGCAATTCTGCAATTTTTTGCTTTTTCCTGTTAATCCTAGCATGATAAAGAAGATTCAAAGAGAGTGAGATGCCAGCTCCTTTCATTCAGTCAGTAGCTTCAAACATTTCTGGTATATGAAAAACATGTTTTTCAATGGCAAAAATCAATGAATATTGTAAATGCACAAACAGTAATATCTCCACATTGCAAGGTGCAATTCTGAAATTTTTTGCTTTTTCCTGCTAATCCTAGCATGATAAAGAAGATTCAAAGAGTGAGATGCCAGCTCCTTTCATTCAGTCAGTAGCTTCAAACATTTCTGGTATATGAAAAACATGTTTTTCAATGGCAAAAATCAATGAATATTGTAAATGCACAAACAGTAATATCTCAACATTGCAAGGTGCAATTCTGAAATTTTTTGCTTTTTCCTGCTAATCCTAGCATGATAAAGAAGATTCAAAGAGAGTGAGATGCCAGCTCCTTTCATTCAGTCAGTAGCTTCAAACATTTCTGGACGTTTTTCAATGGCAAAAATCAATGAATATTGTAAATGCACAAACAGTAATATCTCCACATTGCAAGGTGCAATTCTGAAATTTTTTGCTTTTTCCTGTTAATCCTAGCATGATAAAGAAGATTCAAAGAGAGTGAGATGCCAGCTCCTTTCATTCAGTCAGTAGCTTCAAACATTTCTGGTATATGAAAAACATGTTTTTCAATGGCAAAAATCAATGAATATTGTAAATGCACAAACAGTAATATCTCCACATTGCAAGGTGCAATTCTGAAATTTTTTGCTTTTTCCTGCTAATCCTAGCATGATAAAGAAGATTCAAAGAGTGAGATGCCAGCTCCTTTCATTCAGTCAGTAGCTTCAAACATTTCTGGTATATGAAAAACATGTTTTTCAATGGCAAAAATCAATGAATATTGTAAATGCACAAACAGTAATATCTCCACATTGCAAGGTGCAATTCTGAAATTTTTTGCTTTTTCCTGCTAATCCTAGCATGATAAAGAAGATTCAAAGAGAGTGAGATGCCAGCTCCTTTCATTCAGTCAGTAGCTTCAAACATTTCTGGACGTTTTTCAATGGCAAAAATCAATGAATATTGTAAATGCACAAACAGTAATATCTCCACATTGCAAGGTGCAATTCTGAAATTTTTTGCTTTTTCCTGTTAATCCTAGCATGATAAAGAAGTTTCAAAGAGAGTGAGATGCCAGCTCCTTTCATTCAGTCAGTAGCTTCAAACATTTCTGGTATATGAAAAACATGTTTTTCAATGGCAAAAATCAATGAATATTGTAAATGCACAAACAGTAATATCTCCACATTGCAAGGTGCAATTCTGAAATTTTTTGCTTTTTCCTGCTAATCCTAGCATGATAAAGAAGATTCAAAGAGAGTGAGATGCCAGCTCCTTTCATTCAGTCAGTAGCTTCAAACATTTCTGGTATATGAAAAACATGTTTTTCAATGGCAAAATTCAATGAATATTGTAAATGCACAAACAGTAATATCTCCACATTGCAAGGTGCAATTCTGCAATTTTTTGCTTTTTCCTGTTAATCCTAGCATGATAAAGAAGATTCAAAGAGAGTGAGATGCCAGCTCCTTTCATTCAGTCAGTAGCTTCAAACATTTCTGGTATATGAAAAACATGTTTTTCAATGGCAAAAATCAATGAATATTGTAAATGCACAAACAGTAATATCTCCACATTGCAAGGTGCAATTCTGAAATTTTTTGCTTTTTCCTGCTAATCCTAGCATGATAAAGAAGATTCAAAGAGTGAGATGCCTGCTCCTTTCATTCAGTCAGTAGCTTCAAACATTTCTGGTATATGAAAAACATGTTTTTCAATGGCAAAAATCAATGAATATTGTAAATGCACAAACAGTAATATCTCAACATTGCAAGGTGCAATTCTGAAATTTTTTGCTTTTTCCTGCTAATCCTAGCATGATAAAGAAGATTCAAAGAGAGTGAGATGCCAGCTCCTTTCATTCAGTCAGTAGCTTCAAACATTTCTGGACGTTTTTCAATGGCAAAAATCAATGAATATTGTAAATGCACAAACAGTAATATCTCCACATTGCAAGGTGCAATTCTGAAATTTTTTGCTTTTTCCTGTTAATCCTAGCATGATAAAGAAGATTCAAAGAGAGTGAGATGCCAGCTCCTTTCATTCAGTCAGTAGCTTCAAACATTTCTGGTATATGAAAAACATGTTTTTCAATGGCAAAAATCAATGAATATTGTAAATGCACAAACAGTAATATCTCCACATTGCAAGGTGCAATTCTGAAATTTTTTGCTTTTTCCTGCTAATCCTAGCATGATAAAGAAGATTCAAAGAGTGAGATGCCAGCTCCTTTCATTCAGTCAGTAGCTTCAAACATTTCTGGTATATGAAAAACATGTTTTTCAATGGCAAAAATCAATGAATATTGTAAATGCACAAACAGTAATATCTCCACATTGCAAGGTGCAATTCTGAAATTTTTTGCTTTTTCCTGCTAATCCTAGCATGATAAAGAAGATTCAAAGAGAGTGAGATGCCAGCTCCTTTCATTCAGTCAGTAGCTTCAAACATTTCTGGACGTTTTTCAATGGCAAAAATCAATGAATATTGTAAATGCACAAACAGTAATATCTCCACATTGCAAGGTGCAATTCTGAAATTTTTTGCTTTTTCCTGTTAATCCTAGCATGATAAAGAAGTTTCAAAGAGAGTGAGATGCCAGCTCCTTTCATTCAGTCAGTAGCTTCAAACATTTCTGGTATATGAAAAACATGTTTTTCAATGGCAAAAATCAATGAATATTGTAAATGCACAAACAGTAATATCTCCACATTGCAAGGTGCAATTCTGAAATTTTTTGCTTTTTCCTGCTAATCCTAGCATGATAAAGAAGATTCAAAGAGAGTGAGATGCCAGCTCCTTTCATTCAGTCAGTAGCTTCAAACATTTCTGGTATATGAAAAACATGTTTTTCAATGGCAAAAATCAATGAATATTGTAAATGCACAAACAGTAATATCTCCACATTGCAAGGTGCAATTCTGAAATTTTTTGCTTTTTCCTGCTAATCCTAGCATGATAAAGAAGATTCAAAGAGAGTGAGATGCCAGCTCCTTTCATTCAGTCAGTAGCTTCAAACATTTCTGGACGTTTTTCAATGGCAAAAATCAATGAATATTGTAAATGCACAAACAGTAATATCTCCACATTGCAAGGTGCAATTCTGAAATTTTTTGCTTTTTCCTGTTAATCCTAGCATGATAAAGAAGATTCAAAGAGAGTGAGATGCCAGCTCCTTTCATTCAGTCAGTAGCTTCAAACATTTCTGGTATATGAAAAACATGTTTTTCAATGGCAAAAATCAATGAATATTGTAAATGCACAAACAGTAATATCTCCACATTGCAAGGTGCAATTCTGAAATTTTTTGCTTTTTCCTGCTAATCCTAGCATGATAAAGAAGATTCAAAGAGTGAGATGCCAGCTCCTTTCATTCAGTCAGTAGCTTCAAACATTTCTGGTATATGAAAAACATGTTTTTCAATGGCAAAAATCAATGAATATTGTAAATGCACAAACAGTAATATCTCCACATTGCAAGGTGCAATTCTGAAATTTTTTGCTTTTTCCTGCTAATCCTAGCATGATAAAGAAGATTCAAAGAGAGTGAGATGCCAGCTCCTTTCATTCAGTCAGTAGCTTCAAACATTTCTGGACGTTTTTCAATGGCAAAAATCAATGAATATTGTAAATGCACAAACAGTAATATCTCCACATTGCAAGGTGCAATTCTGAAATTTTTTGCTTTTTCCTGTTAATCCTAGCATGATAAAGAAGATTCAAAGAGAGTGAGATGCCAGCTCCTTTCATTCAGTCAGTAGCTTCAAACATTTCTGGTATATGAAAAACATGTTTTTCAATGGCAAAAATCAATGAATATTGTAAATGCACAAACAGTAATATCTCCACATTGCAAGGTGCAATTCTGAAATTTTTTGCTTTTTCCTGCTAATCCTAGCATGATAAAGAAGATTCAAAGAGAGTGAGATGCCAGCTCCTTTCATTCAGTCAGTAGCTTCAAACATTTCTGGTATATGAAAAACATGTTTTTCAATGGCAAAAATCAATGAATATTGTAAATGCACAAACAGTAATATCTCCACATTGCAAGGTGCAATTCTGAAATTTTTTGCTTTTTCCTGCTAATCCTAGCATGATAAAGAAGATTCAAAGAGAGTGAGATGCCAGCTCCTTTCATTCAGTCAGTAGCTTCAAACATTTCTGGACGTTTTTCAATGGCAAAAATCAATGAATATTGTAAATGCACAAACAGTAATATCTCCACATTGCAAGGTGCAATTCTGCAATTTTTTGCTTTTTCCTGTTAATCCTAGCATGATAAAGAAGATTCAAAGAGAGTGAGATGCCAGCTCCTTTCATTCAGTCAGTAGCTTCAAACATTTCTGGTATATGAAAAACATGTTTTTCAATGGCAAAAATCAATGAATATTGTAAATGCACAAACAGTAATATCTCCACATTGCAAGGTGCAATTCTGAAATTTTTTGCTTTTTCCTGCTAATCCTAGCATGATAAAGAAGATTCAAAGAGTGAGATGCCAGCTCCTTTCATTCAGTCAGTAGCTTCAAACATTTCTGGTATATGAAAAACATGTTTTTCAATGGCAAAAATCAATGAATATTGTAAATGCACAAACAGTAATATCTCAACATTGCAAGGTGCAATTCTGAAATTTTTTGCTTTTTCCTGCTAATCCTAGCATGATAAAGAAGATTCAAAGAGAGTGAGATGCCAGCTCCTTTCATTCAGTCAGTAGCTTCAAACATTTCTGGACGTTTTTCAATGGCAAAAATCAATGAATATTGTAAATGCACAAACAGTAATATCTCCACATTGCAAGGTGCAATTCTGCAATTTTTTGCTTTTTCCTGTTAATCCTAGCATGATAAAGAAGATTCAAAGAGAGTGAGATGCCAGCTCCTTTCATTCAGTCAGTAGCTTCAAACATTTCTGGTATATGAAAAACATGTTTTTCAATGGCAAAAATCAATGAATATTGTAAATGCACAAACAGTAATATCTCCACATTGCAAGGTGCAATTCTGAAATTTTTTGCTTTTTCCTGCTAATCCTAGCATGATAAAGAAGATTCAAAGAGTGAGATGCCAGCTCCTTTCATTCAGTCAGTAGCTTCAAACATTTCTGGTATATGAAAAACATGTTTTTCAATGGCAAAAATCAATGAATATTGTAAATGCACAAACAGTAATATCTCAACATTGCAAGGTGCAATTCTGAAATTTTTTGCTTTTTCCTGCTAATCCTAGCATGATAAAGAAGATTCAAAGAGAGTGAGATGCCAGCTCCTTTCATTCAGTCAGTAGCTTCAAACATTTCTGGACGTTTTTCAATGGCAAAAATCAATGAATATTGTAAATGCACAAACAGTAATATCTCCACATTGCAAGGTGCAATTCTGAAATTTTTTGCTTTTTCCTGTTAATCCTAGCATGATAAAGAAGATTCAAAGAGAGTGAGATGCCAGCTCCTTTCATTCAGTCAGTAGCTTCAAACATTTCTGGTATATGAAAAACATGTTTTTCAATGGCAAAAATCAATGAATATTGTAAATGCACAAACAGTAATATCTCCACATTGCAAGGTGCAATTCTGAAATTTTTTGCTTTTTCCTGCTAATCCTAGCATGATAAAGAAGATTCAAAGAGTGAGATGCCAGCTCCTTTCATTCAGTCAGTAGCTTCAAACATTTCTGGTATATGAAAAACATGTTTTTCAATGGCAAAAATCAATGAATATTGTAAATGCACAAACAGTAATATCTCCACATTGCAAGGTGCAATTCTGAAATTTTTTGCTTTTTCCTGCTAATCCTAGCATGATAAAGAAGATTCAAAGAGAGTGAGATGCCAGCTCCTTTCATTCAGTCAGTAGCTTCAAACATTTCTGGACGTTTTTCAATGGCAAAAATCAATGAATATTGTAAATGCACAAACAGTAATATCTCCACATTGCAAGGTGCAATTCTGAAATTTTTTGCTTTTTCCTGTTAATCCTAGCATGATAAAGAAGTTTCAAAGAGAGTGAGATGCCAGCTCCTTTCATTCAGTCAGTAGCTTCAAACATTTCTGGTATATGAAAAACATGTTTTTCAATGGCAAAAATCAATGAATATTGTAAATGCACAAACAGTAATATCTCCACATTGCAAGGTGCAATTCTGAAATTTTTTGCTTTTTCCTGCTAATCCTAGCATGATAAAGAAGATTCAAAGAGAGTGAGATGCCAGCTCCTTTCATTCAGTCAGTAGCTTCAAACATTTCTGGTATATGAAAAACATGTTTTTCAATGGCAAAAATCAATGAATATTGTAAATGCACAAACAGTAATATCTCCACATTGCAAGGTGCAATTCTGAAATTTTTTGCTTTTTCCTGCTAATCCTAGCATGATAAAGAAGATTCAAAGAGAGTGAGATGCCAGCTCCTTTCATTCAGTCAGTAGCTTCAAACATTTCTGGACGTTTTTCAATGGCAAAAATCAATGATATTGTAAATGCACAAACAGTAATATCTCCACATTGCAAGGTGCAATTCTGAAATTTTTTGCTTTTTCCTGTTAATCCTAGCATGATAAAGAAGATTCAAAGAGAGTGAGATGCCAGCTCCTTTCATTCAGTCAGTAGCTTCAAACATTTCTGGTATATGAAAAACATGTTTTTCAATGGCAAAAATCAATGAATATTGTAAATGCACAAACAGTAATATCTCCACATTGCAAGGTGCAATTCTGAAATTTTTTGCTTTTTCCTGCTAATCCTAGCATGATAAAGAAGATTCAAAGAGTGAGATGCCAGCTCCTTTCATTCAGTCAGTAGCTTCAAACATTTCTGGTATATGAAAAACATGTTTTTCAATGGCAAAAATCAATGAATATTGTAAATGCACAAACAGTAATATCTCCACATTGCAAGGTGCAATTCTGAAATTTTTTGCTTTTTCCTGCTAATCCTAGCATGATAAAGAAGATTCAAAGAGAGTGAGATGCCAGCTCCTTTCATTCAGTCAGTAGCTTCAAACATTTCTGGACGTTTTTCAATGGCAAAAATCAATGAATATTGTAAATGCACAAACAGTAATATCTCCACATTGCAAGGTGCAATTCTGAAATTTTTTGCTTTTTCCTGTTAATCCTAGCATGATAAAGAAGATTCAAAGAGAGTGAGATGCCAGCTCCTTTCATTCAGTCAGTAGCTTCAAACATTTCTGGTATATGAAAAACATGTTTTTCAATGGCAAAAATCAATGAATATTGTAAATGCACAAACAGTAATATCTCCACATTGCAAGGTGCAATTCTGAAATTTTTTGCTTTTTCCTGCTAATCCTAGCATGATAAAGAAGATTCAAAGAGTGAGATGCCAGCTCCTTTCATTCAGTCAGTAGCTTCAAACATTTCTGGTATATGAAAAACATGTTTTTCAATGGCAAAAATCAATGAATATTGTAAATGCACAAACAGTAATATCTCCACATTGCAAGGTGCAATTCTGAAATTTTTTGCTTTTTCCTGCTAATCCTAACATGATAAAGAAGATTCAAAGAGAGTGAGATGCCAGCTCCTTTCATTCAGTCAGTAGCTTCAAACATTTCTGGACGTTTTTCAATGGCAAAAATCAATGAATATTGTAAATGCACAAACAGTAATATCTCCACATTGCAAGGTGCAATTCTGAAATTTTTTGCTTTTTCCTGTTAATCCTAGCATGATAAAGAAGATTCAAAGAGAGTGAGATGCCAGCTCCTTTCATTCAGTCAGTAGCTTCAAACATTTCTGGTATATGAAAAACATGTTTTTCAATGGCAAAAATCAATGAATATTGTAAATGCACAAACAGTAATATCTCCACATTGCAAGGTGCAATTCTGAAATTTTTTGCTTTTTCCTGCTAATCCTAGCATGATAAAGAAGATTCAAAGAGAGTGAGATGCCAGCTCCTTTCATTCAGTCAGTAGCTTCAAACATTTCTGGTATATGAAAAACATGTTTTTCAATGGCAAAAATCAATGAATATTGTAAATGCACAAACAGTAATATCTCCACATTGCAAGGTGCAATTCTGAAATTTTTTGCTTTTTCCTGCTAATCCTAGCATGATAAAGAAGATTCAAAGAGTGAGATGCCAGCTCCTTTCATTCAGTCAGTAGCTTCAAACATTTCTGGTATATGAAAAACATGTTTTTCAATGGCAAAAATCAATGAATATTGTAAATGCACAAACAGTAATATCTCCACATTGCAAGGTGCAATTCTGAAATTTTTTGCTTTTTCCTGCTAATCCTAGCATGATAAAGAAGATTCAAAGAGAGTGAGATGCCAGCTCCTTTCATTCAGTCAGTAGCTTCAAACATTTCTGGACGTTTTTCAATGGCAAAAATCAATGAATATTGTAAATGCACAAACAGTAATATCTCCACATTGCAAGGTGCAATTCTGAAATTTTTTGCTTTTTCCTGTTAATCCTAGCATGATAAAGAAGATTCAAAGAGAGTGAGATGCCAGCTCCTTTCATTCAGTCAGTAGCTTCAAACATTTCTGGTATATGAAAAACATGTTTTTCAATGGCAAAAATCAATGAATATTGTAAATGCACAAACAGTAATATTTCCACATTGCAAGGTGCAATTCTGAAATTTTTTGCTTTTTCCTGCTAATCCTAGCATGATAAAGAAGATTCAAAGAGAGTGAGATGCCAGCTCCTTTCATTCAGTCAGTAGCTTCAAACATTTCTGGTATATGAAAAACATGTTTTTCAATGGCAAAAATCAATGAATATTGTAAATGCACAAACAGTAATATCTCCACATTGCAAGGTGCAATTCGGAAATTCTTTGCTTTTTCCTGCTAATCCTAGCATGATAAAGAAGATTCAAAGAGAGTGAGATGCCAGCTCCTTTCATTCAGTCAGTAGCTTCAAACATTTCTGGTATATGAAAAACATGTTTTTCAATGGCAAAAATCAATGAATATTGTAAATGCACAAACAGTAATATCTCCACATTGCAAGGTGCAATTCGGAAATTCTTTGCTTTTTCCTGCTAATCCTAGCATGATAAAGAAGATTCAAAGAGAGTGAGATGCCAGCTCCTTTCATTCAGTCAGTAGCTTCAAACATTTCTGGTATATGAAAAACATGTTTTTCAATGGCAAAAATCAATGAATATTGTAAATGCACAAACAGTAATATCTCCACATTGCAAGGTGCAATTCTGAAATTTTTTGCTTTTTCCTGTTAATCCTAGCATGATAAAGAAGATTCAAAGAGAGTGAGATGCCAGCTCCTTTCATTCAGTCAGTAGCTTCAAACATTTCTGGTATATGAAAAACATGTTTTTCAATGGCAAAAATCAATGAATATTGTAAATGCACAAACAGTAATATCTCCACATTGCAAGGTGCAATTCTGAAATTTTTTGCTTTTTCCTGCTAATCCTAGCATGATAAAGAAGATTCAAAGAGAGTGAGATGCCAGCTCCTTTCATTCAGTCAGTAGCTTCAAACATTTCTGGTATATGAAAAACATGTTTTTCAATGGCAAAAATCAATGAATATTGTAAATGCACAAACAGTAATATCTCCACATTGCAAGGTGCAATTCTGAAATTTTTTGCTTTTTCCTGCTAATCCTAGCATGATAAAGAAGATTCAAAGAGAGTGAGATGCCAGCTCCTTTCATTCAGTCAGTAGCTTCAAACATTTCTGGACGTTTTTCAATGGCAAAAATCAATGAATATTGTAAATGCACAAACAGTAATATCTCCACATTGCAAGGTGCAATTCTGAAATTTTTTGCTTTTTCCTGTTAATCCTAGCATGATAAAGAAGATTCAAAGAGAGTGAGATGCCAGCTCCTTTCATTCAGTCAGTAGCTTCAAACATTTCTGGTATATGAAAAACATGTTTTTCAATGGCAAAAATCAATGAATATTGTAAATGCACAAACAGTAATATCTCCACATTGCAAGGTGCAATTCTGAAATTTTTTGCTTTTTCCTGTTAATCCTAGCATGATAAAGAAGATTCAAAGAGAGTGAGATGCCAGCTCCTTTCATTCAGTCAGTAGCTTCAAACATTTCTGGTATATGAAAAACATGTTTTTCAATGGCAAAAATCAATGAATATTGTAAATGCACAAACAGTAATATCTCCACATTGCAAGGTGCAATTCTGAAATTTTTTGCTTTTTCCTGCTAATCCTAGCATGATAAAGAAGATTCAACGAGTGAGATGCCAGCTCCTTTCATTCAGTCAGTAGCTTCAAACATTTCTGGTATATGAAAAACATGTTTTTCAATGGCAAAAATCAATGAATATTGTAAATGCACAAACAGTAATATCTCCACATTGCAAGGTGCAATTATGAAATTTTTTGCTTTTTCCTGCTAATCCTAGCATGATAAAGAAGATTCAAAGAGAGTGAGATGCCAGCTCCTTTCATTCAGTCAGTAGCTTCAAACATTTCTGGACGTTTTTCAATGGCAAAAATCAATGAATATTGTAAATGCACAAACAGTAATATCTCCACATTGCAAGGTGCAATTCTGAAATTTTTTGCTTTTTCCTGTTAATCCTAGCATGATAAAGAAGATTCAAAGAGAGTGAGATGCCAGCTCCTTTCATTCAGTCAGTAGCTTCAAACATTTCTGGTATATGAAAAACATGTTTTTCAATGGCAAAAATCAATGAATATTGTAAATGCACAAACAGTAATATCTCCACATTGCAAGGTGCAATTCTGAAATTTTTTGCTTTTTCCTGCTAATCCTAGCATGATAAAGAAGATTCAAAGAGAGTGAGATTCCAGCTCCTTTCATTCAGTCAGTAGCTTCAAACATTTCTGGTATATGAAAAACATGTTTTTCAATGGCAAAAATCAATGAATATTGTAAATGCACAAACAGTAATATCTCCACATTGCAAGGTGCAATTCGGAAATTTTTTGCTTTTTCCAGCTAATCCTAGCATGATAAAGAAGATTCAAAGAGAGTGAGATGCCAGCTCCTTTCATTCAGTCAGTAGCTTCAAACATTTCTGGTATATGAATAACATGATGTTTTTCAATGGCAAAAATCAATGAATATTGTAAATGCACAAACAGTAATATCTCCACATTGCAAGGTGCAATTCTGAAATTTTTTGCTTTTTCCTGCTAATCCTAGCATGATAAAGAAGATTCAAAGAGAGTGAGATGCCAGCTCCTTTCATTCAGTCAGTAGCTTCAAACATTTCTGGACGTTTTTCAATGGCAAAAATCAATGAATATTGTAAATGCACAAACAGTAATATCTCCACATTGCAAGGTGCAATTCTGAAATTTTTTGCTTTTTCCTGTTAATCCTAGCATGATAAAGAAGATTCAAAGAGAGTGAGATACCAGCTCCTTTCATTCAGTCAGTAGCTTCAAACATTTCTGGTATATGAAAAACATGTTTTTCAATGGCAAAAATCAATGAATATTGTAAATGCACAAACAGTAATATCTCCACATTGCAAGGTGCAATTCTGAAATTTTTTGCTTTTTCCTGCTAATCCTAGCATGATAAAGAAGATTCAAAGAGAGTGAGATGCCAGCTCCTTTCATTCAGTCAGTAGCTTCAAACATTTCTGGTATATGAAAAACATGTTTTTCAATGGCAAAAATCAATGAATATTGTAAATGCACAAACAGTAATATCTCCACATTGCAAGGTGCAATTCAGAAATTTTTTGCTTTTTCCTGCTAATCCTAGCATGATAAAGAAGATTCAAAGAGAGTGAGATGCCAGCTCCTTTCATTCAGTCAGTAGCTTCAAACATTTCTAGACGTTTTTCAATGGCAAAAATCAATGAATATTGTAAATGCACAAACAGTAATATCTCCACATTGCAAGGTGCAATTCTGAAATTTTTTGCTTTTTCCTGTTAATCCTAGCATGATAAAGAAGATTCAAAGAGAGTGAGATGCCAGCTCCTTTCATTCAGTCAGTAGCTTCAAACATTTCTGGTATATGAAAAACATGTTTTTCAATGGCAAAAATCAATGAATATTGTAAATGCACAAACAGTAATATCTCCACATTGCAAGGTGCAATTCTGAAATTTTTTGCTTTTTCCTGCTAATCCTAGCATGATAAAGAAGATTCAAAGAGTGAGATGCCAGCTCCTTTCATTCAGTCAGTAGCTTCAAACATTTCTGGTATATGAAAAACATGTTTTTCAATGGCAAAAATCAATGAATATTGTAAATGCACAAACAGTAATATCTCCACATTGCAAGGTGCAATTCTGAAATTTTTTGCTTTTTCCTGCTAATCCTAGCATGATAAAGAAGATTCAAAGAGAGTGAGATGCCAGCTCCTTTCATTCAGTCAGTAGCTTCAAACATTTCTGGACGTTTTTCAATGGCAAAAATCAATGAATATTGTAAATGCACAAACAGTAATATCTCCACATTGCAAGGTGCAATTCTGAAATTTTTTGCTTTTTCCTGTTAATCCTAGCATGATAAAGAAGATTCAAAGAGAGTGAGATGCCAGCTCCTTTCATTCAGTCAGTAGCTTCAAACATTTCTGGTATATGAAAAACATGTTTTTCAATGGCAAAAATCAATGAATATTGTAAATGCACAAACAGTAATATCTCCACATTGCAAGGTGCAATTCTGAAATTTTTTGCTTTTTCCTGCTAATCCTAGCATGATAAAGAAGATTCAAAGAGAGTGAGATGCCAGCTCCTTTCATTCAGTCAGTAGCTTCAAACATTTCTGGTATATGAAAAACATGTTTTTCAATGGCAAAAATCAATGAATATTGTAAATGCACAAACAGTAATATCTCCACATTGCAAGGTGCAATTCTGAAATTTTTTGCTTTTTCCTGCTAATCCTAGCATGATAAAGAAGATTCAAAGAGAGTGAGATGCCAGCTCCTTTCATTCAGTCAGTAGCTTCAAACATTTCTGGACGTTTTTCAATGGCAAAAATCAATGAATATTGTAAATGCACAAACAGTAATATCTCCACATTGTAAGGTGCAATTCTGAAATTTTTTGCTTTTTCCTGTTAATCCTAGCATGATAAAGAAGATTCAAAGAGAGTGAGATGCCAGCTCCTTTCATTCAGTCAGTAGCTTCAAACATTTCTGGTATATGAAAAACATGTTTTTCAATGGCAAAAATCAATGAATATTGTAAATGCACAAACAGTAATATCTCCACATTGCAAGGTGCAATTCTGAAATTTTTTGCTTTTTCCTGCTAATCCTAGCATGATAAAGAAGATTCAAAGAGAGTGAGATGCCAGCTCCTTTCATTCAGTCAGTAGCTTCAAACATTTCTGGTATATGAAAAACATGTTTTTCAATGGCAAAAATCAATGAATATTGTAAATGCACAAACAGTAATATCTCCACATTGCAAGGTGCAATTCGGAAATTTTTTGCTTTTTCCAGCTAATCCTAGCATGATAAAGAAGATTCAAAGAGAGTGAGATGCCAGCTCCTTTCATTCAGTCAGTAGCTTCAAACATTTCTGGTATATGAATAACATGATGTTTTTCAATGGCAAAAATCAATGAATATTGTAAATGCACAAACAGTAATATCTCCACATTGCAAGGTGCAATTCTGAAATTTTTTGCTTTTTCCTGCTAATCCTAGCATGATAAAGAAGATTCAAAGAGAGTGAGATGCCAGCTCCTTTCATTCAGTCAGTAGCTTCAAACATTTCTGGACGTTTTTCAATGGCAAAAATCAATGAATATTGTAAATGCACAAACAGTAATATCTCCACATTGCAAGGTGCAATTCTGAAATTTTTTGCTTTTTCCTGTTAATCCTAGCATGATAAAGAAGATTCAAAGAGAGTGAGATGCCAGCTCCTTTCATTCAGTCAGTAGCTTCAAACATTTCTGGTATATGAAAAACATGTTTTTCAATGGCAAAAATCAATGAATATTGTAAATGCACAAACAGTAATATCTCCACATTGCAAGGTGCAATTCTGAAATTTTTTGCTTTTTCCTGCTAATCCTAGCATGATAAAGAAGATTCAAAGAGAGTGAGATGCCAGCTCCTTTCATTCAGTCAGTAGCTTCAAACATTTCTGGTATATGAAAAACATGTTTTTCAATGGCAAAAATCAATGAATATTGTAAATGCACAAACAGTAATATCTCCACATTGCAAGGTGCAATTCTGAAATTTTTTGCTTTTTCCTGCTAATCCTAGCATGATAAAGAAGATTCAAAGAGAGTGAGATGCCAGCTCCTTTCATTCAGTCAGTAGCTTCAAACATTTCTGGACGTTTTTCAATGGCAAAAATCAATGAATATTGTAAATGCACAAACAGTAATATCTCCACATTGCAAGGTGCAATTCTGCAATTTTTTGCTTTTTCCTGTTAATCCTAGCATGATAAAGAAGATTCAAAGAGAGTGAGATGCCAGCTCCTTTCATTCAGTCAGTAGCTTCAAACATTTCTGGTATATGAAAAACATGTTTTTCAATGGCAAAAATCAATGAATATTGTAAATGCACAAACAGTAATATCTCCACATTGCAAGGTGCAATTCTGAAATTTTTTGCTTTTTCCTGCTAATCCTAGCATGATAAAGAAGATTCAAAGAGTGAGATGCCAGCTCCTTTCATTCAGTCAGTAGCTTCAAACATTTCTGGTATATGAAAAACATGTTTTTCAATGGCAAAAATCAATGAATATTGTAAATGCACAAACAGTAATATCTCAACATTGCAAGGTGCAATTCTGAAATTTTTTGCTTTTTCCTGCTAATCCTAGCATGATAAAGAAGATTCAAAGAGAGTGAGATGCCAGCTCCTTTCATTCAGTCAGTAGCTTCAAACATTTCTGGACGTTTTTCAATGGCAAAAATCAATGAATATTGTAAATGCACAAACAGTAATATCTCCACATTGCAAGGTGCAATTCTGAAATTTTTTGCTTTTTCCTGTTAATCCTAGCATGATAAAGAAGATTCAAAGAGAGTGAGATGCCAGCTCCTTTCATTCAGTCAGTAGCTTCAAACATTTCTGGTATATGAAAAACATGTTTTTCAATGGCAAAAATCAATGAATATTGTAAATGCACAAACAGTAATATCTCCACATTGCAAGGTGCAATTCTGAAATTTTTTGCTTTTTCCTGCTAATCCTAGCATGATAAAGAAGATTCAAAGAGAGTGAGATGCCAGCTCCTTTCATTCAGTCAGTAGCTTCAAACATTTCTGGTATATGAAAAACATGTTTTTCAATGGCAAAAATCAATGAATATTGTAAATGCACAAACAGTAATATCTCCACATTGCAAGGTGCAATTCTGAAATTTTTTGCTTTTTCCTGTTAATCCTAGCATGATAAAGAAGATTCAAAGAGAGTGAGATGCCAGCTCCTTTCATTCAGTCAGTAGCTTCAAACATTTCTGGTATATGAAAAACATGTTTTTCAATGGCAAAAATCAATGAATATTGTAAATGCACAAACAGTAATATCTCCACATTGCAAGGTGCAATTCTGAAATTTTTTGCTTTTTCCTGCTAATCCTAGCATGATAAAGACGATTCAAAGAGAGTGAGATGCCAGCTCCTTTCATTCAGTCAGTAGCTTCAAACATTTCTGGTATATGAAAAACATGTTTTTCAATGGCAAAAATCAATGAATATTGTAAATGCACAAACAGTAATATCTCCACATTGCAAGGTGCAATTCTGAAATTTTTTGCTTTTTCCTGCTAATCCTAGCATGATAAAGAAGATTCAAAGAGAGTGAGATGCCAGCTCCTTTCATTCAGTCAGTAGCTTCAAACATTTCTGGTATATGAACATGTTTTTCAATGGCAAAAATCAATGAATATTGTAAATGCACAAACAGTAATATCTCCACATTGCAAGGTGCAATTCTGAAATTTTTTGCTTTTTCCTGTTAATCCTAGCATGATAAAGAAGATTCAAAGAGAGTGAGATGCCAGCTCCTTTCATTCAGTCAGTAGCTTCAAACATTTCTGGTATATGAAAAACATGTTTTTCAATGGCAAAAATCAATGAATATTGTAAATGCACAAACAGTAATATCTCCACATTGCAAGGTGCAATTCTGAAATTTTTTGCTTTTTCCTGTTAATCCTAGCATGATAAAGAAGATTCAAAGAGAGTGAGATGCCAGCTCCTTTCATTCAGTCAGTAGCTTCAAACATTTCTGGTATATGAAAAACATGTTTTTCAATGGCAAAAATCAATGAATATTGTAAATGCACAAACAGTAATATCTCCACATTGCAAGGTGCAATTCTGAAATTTTTTGCTTTTTCCTGCTAATCCTAGCATGATAAAGAAGATTCAAAGAGAGTGAGATGCCAGCTCCTTTCATTCAGTCAGTAGCTTCAAACATTTCTGGTATATGAACATGTTTTTCAATGGCAAAAATCAATGAATATTGTAAATGCACAAACAGTAATATCTCCACATTGCAAGGTGCAATTCTGAAATTTTTTGCTTTTTCCTGCTAATCCTAGCATGATAAAGAAGATTCAAAGAGAGTGAGATGCCAGCTCCTTTCATTCAGTCAGTAGCTTCAAACATTTCTGGTATATGAAAAACATGTTTTTCAATGGCAAAAATCAATGAATATTGTAAATGCACAAACAGTAATATCTCCACATTGCAAGGTGCAATTCTGAAATTTTTTGCTTTTTCCTGCTAATCCTAGCATGATAAAGAAGATTCAAAGAGAGTGAGATGCCAGCTCCTTTCATTCAGTCAGTAGCTTCAAACATTTCTGGTATATGAAAAACATGTTTTTCAATGGCAAAAATCAATGAATATTGTAAATGCACAAACAGTAATATCTCCACATTGCAAGGTGCAATTCTGAAATTTTTTGCTTTTTCCTGCTACTAGCATGATAAAGAAGATTCAAAGAGAGTGAGATGCCAGCTCCTTTCATTCAGTCAGTAGCTTCAAACATTTCTGGTATATGAAAAACATGTTTTTCAATGGCAAAAATCAATGAATATTGTAAATGCACAAACAGTAATATCTCCACATTGCAAGGTGCAATTCTGAAATTTTTTGCTTTTTCCTGCTCCTCTTAGCATGATAAAGAAGATTCAAAGACTCTCTGGAGTGAGATGCCAGCTCCTTTCATTCAGTCAGTAGCTTCAATCATTTCTGGACTGTTTTCAATGGCAAAAATCAATGAATATTGTAAATGCACAAACAGTAATATCTCCGCATTGCAAGGTGCAATTCTGAAATTTTTTGCTTTTCCTGCTCCTCTTAGCCATGATAAAGAAGACCT
>NW_027368588.1:0-48754 GCF_046119375.1 Phyllobates terribilis | reverse complement strand
TGTCCTCTGAGGCAGATTGACCCCACGGGCAAAACCAAGGCCCAAATGATTGCTGAACTGTAGCAAGGTGCCACAGAGCCAGTCCGACAGCAGAGCCCTGATAATGGGGAGGCCAGCCAAGGCCCGGATGGCGCTGCTGCAGGGGTCCCACCTGTGATTGCCTGCCATACCCGTAGCCAGGGTAGTGTGGACCCCCCCGGATTCAGAAGGAGCCATTCATCCTGCAGATCCGTGAGTCCAACAATGCCCTGTTCGTAGCATTTTCCTGTAATGGAAAAGGATGGGGACTTGGACACATTTCTGTGAGGATTTGAAAAGATCTACAGACCTGGTACGTGGTAGGTGCCCCATATCTAGCACAGCTCCAGGGATAATGAAAAAGGATGGGGAGAAACACAGGGATCATAGGGAAAACGGTCCCGTGCCGCCGACCGGTGTCACGACTGAATGTGACATGGCCAGTCGTACCTGCCCCATAACTAGCATGGCTCCCCAGGTAACCATGAGGGGTGAATAGGTAGGCCCCACAACCGGGCAAGGTAAAAGAAATGTGTGTCCCACTGTCTGTCAGGAGTATGGGAGGAAGGTACCCATAGCCTGTCACAGTTGTGTGGGAAAAATGTATCCCGAACTGGTCACGGTGATCGGAAAGCAGGATCCCCTGTCGGTCAGAGTGGTGGGCAAGTTGGGTCTACGGCTTGTTGGATCAGCAGGAAGGGTGGGCTGTGAGGTAGGCTTAAAGGGCGATCAGTAAATCGGCCCCTACGCTACCTCAAAGAGGGGCAGAAGTCATAGAAAATATTAATAAATTATTAAGGATTTCTCTCTCTCCCCTGAAATTCCTCCTCGCCTATGCTATTTGTCAAAGGACCAAAAGCTGACACTCTACAGAGCTGTCTGTATGCAAATTAGCACACACATGAGAAATGGCTAAGAGGCAGATGCCAGTACAAATAGAGGTGGCAAATTCAATTAACATGCGAGTGTGTTTTCCAGTGGAACCGACCTGCGATAAATCTACATCTAGGTGATGAGGTTGTATTTCCAGAACTTCAGAAGAATTCAACAGAAATCTTCAGTCTGGCCGTCACCGGTGCAAAATATGGAATATCTGAGATTCTATACATCCGATAATCATGGAACCCATATTTTTAGTGGCACGGTCAGCTAAGGAACAAGATGTATAATTTTCCATAGCTGTATGCCCCTCCAGTGAGCAAAAGTACCAGATAACAGACCACAGCTATGTCATGCGTGACAAAAAGAAAGGTAAATTTGCAATGGAAAATATGGTATCACTTTCGGGCTTCTGCGATCAACCAGCGATAAGTTATCCCAGAAGTTAGAGATTGTAATAAAAATGTGAAGGCTTGAGCCCAGCCCACATGATGTCACCACAAGGGGGCAGGTCTCCATCTTCGGTATAAAAGACACAGCCGAAGGTGGGTCAGTATTCATTGCCGGGGACTATAGATTCTATAAGCAAATGATCACATTCGGTAATGGTCAAATCAAACTGGAATGCCTCCCCTTCAGCTATACTGAATCATCACTGCTATCTTTATAGTAAGTCTTCTTTAATCCCTGTTTATTTTATTTGTGTAACTGTATATTCTGTACTGCAAATGTCTCCTTTTGTATATTTTTTATAAACACTGCCTCCCTTTTAGATTAAATATAAAATTTAATTGTTGTTTCTTTTGTTCTGTAATTGTTCCCTCCCCCAAAGAAATACGCTACCAGAAAGCAGGCGTCCGATCAGGCCTGTATTATATTTCAAAAGCTGGTCGGTGGTGGCAGAGAGTAATCATAAGTAGGCTATCGTAAAGCTGGCAGTGACTGTACTGGTGTGTATACGCATATTCCATACGTTGGAATCCGGAGGTGTGTATTCCATACGCTCACTGTGCCCTTGCTGATACCAACGTAGTGAGTAATCGGAATTGTGTGCGCACAAATCCCTGCTCAATCCTGACCGAGTGACGGTAGCAGTGAGATATTGTGTGATCTAGCCCGTGTCGTCTATGTCATTCCTGACAATCCCCGTCAGAAACGGCCCATCTCACGCATACTTCCTGGTAGCCGTGAATCTCCGATCTGACACCTCCGAAGCTTCTGTGATGTTCTGTCACTGGCGCACACGTCTGAGAACCGTACCGCCGCAACCTGTTCCCGTTCTGTCGAACAACGTCACCTGGGTGATGAACCTTGACTGACGTCGCTCGTGGCTTCAAGGCTTGGCCGTCGACGTCTGGGCTGGCCAGATACACGGCACCTTTCATCATGATTGGAGCTCCGGACGCTGTTGTTGCTCCTCTTGTCTCGCTCTTTGGCGGCAGAATCACCTCAGAACTTGCACATGTGCTGTTTTTCTCCTCAGCTCATTTCCCTGACAACGCTGTCCACAGAAGCCTAATCAAATGCCTCACCTCTGCCATGCCTCCATGCTGTTCTGGTTCCACAGTGTCTTGTCTCCTTACACTCCTCCCTTCTTTTATCTCGCCAGTCCCTGGGCAAGGGAAGTTTACAAATGTGTGTTGCTTCTTTAAGGGTAGTCCAACTTCTGCCAAGAACTGCACACATTCCTGAGCTTTCTGTTGGATTTGCGTCCAGATTAAGTCATCTTTTACGTACCGACTAGGAGGAATGCCTGCATTGGCTCGTTCTGTCCTGCTCGATTCTCGAAATAGAGATTATTCTGAGAGATCGAAGGTTCTAGTCGGTTCACTGGGCGTCGGTCCCGGTAGTTCCGTCGGTACATTGATCCACCCTTCATCAACAGTAACTGTTTCTAGAGGGGTCTTCAGGCGGAGCACCTTTTCCCGTTTTTCCGCCTCAGAAAGGCATGGGCAGATCATATTTCTGTGCAACACTCGCGTCGGGGGAACTCTCTTCACCTTCCGGTCAAATAGGGCTATTTGGGTGGACTCTCCTCACAATTCGATAGGGCACTTCTTCCCACTGGTAATCTAACTTAGGCTATGTGCCCACGATGCAGAAATGCTCAGGATTTTTTCCTGAGAGTTTCTGCATCTCCCTGGCAGAAAAAAACGCATGCGGATTGTACATGCGTTTTCCTGCCAGGGACATGTGGAAGTGAAGCGTTCTTCACTTGCATTTCCGCATGCGGGTTGACAAGCGCTTTCCAAGCGATTTTAGCATCACTTGGAAAGTGCTTTGTCAACTTGGTCACACTATATAAATCCACGCAAACGGCATGGATTTATATACTGTGACCCGAGAGAATGTCAAAAAATAAAAAAATTATGTATACTTCCGATGGCCCCCAGTGTCCTGCTTCCCTCCGTCCCGGCTGCCGGCAGCGGTACACTGAAGGACCTGCCGACGTCAGAGTCGCGTGACCTGTCACGTGACTATGACGTCAGCGCAGGTCCTTCATTCCATCGCGAATTGCTGTCAAGAAAGGAGGAGCGCATCGGGGGCCGCCAGAAGGTAAGTATGTATTTATTTTTTATTTTATTCTTTTTTTACAGTTCTCAATGGTACCCAGGTCCGGAGGAGAGTCTCCTCTTCTCTAGACCTGGGTACCATCCGCACATTAGAACGCATGGAATGAGCATCTACTTATACAGTGATGCGTAATCCATGCGGTCTAATGCAAGTCAATGGCGGCGAAAACGCAGCACTTCCGCAAAATAATTGGTAGTGCTGCGTTTTTTTCCGCAATGATAATCCGCAGCGGAAATTTCCGCAGCATGTGCACAGCACATGCGGATTATCATTGGGGAACATGGCAGGCCTTCTACCATGCAGTTTTTAAGCATTTTTGCAGCGTTTTTGCCGCTGCGGAAACGCTTAAAAACGCATCGTGGGCACACAGCCTTATTCTTGGGTCGCTTGGCTCGTATTAACACCTGCTCTCCTGCCCGAAGGGGTTCTTCCTGTGTTGGACTTTTAACGTGGTATACTATCTCCTTAAGTCTCTTTTCCACCAAGCGTCTCATCATTTGAAGTCAATGAGGATGTCCCTGAACCCAGGTAGTTGGGTGACTTCCCGGATATTCATCTCTAGTCCTAATTCGGTAATTTTTCAACCACCTTGCCCAAACAGTATTGTGTAAGGTGTGTATCCAGTGGTCGCATGAACTTGATTGTTATACACCCACCAGCTCGGAGACAGTCAGGCCACGTCATTTTCTGATCTTCCAGTGTTTATCACAGTTGTAACAGAGTTCTATTGAAGCATTCGCAAGCTCCATTTCCCTGTCGGTGGTATGGTGTGGTCCGGTATTTGTCTATACCAAAGAGACGGTGCACTTCCTCCATTGTTTTCCCTTGGAAGCAGACTCCTTGATTTGAATGAATTCTCACCCATACACACGGATGAAATCTCGGTAAATTGCTTTGGCCGCTGTTTCTGCTGTCTGATCTTGAGTCCGAGTGACCACAGCGAACTTTGCGAAGTGGTCGGTCGTTACCAAACAATGCTCATAACCGTTGTAGGATGTTTAGATTATCAAGTAATCCACCATCAATACTTCCAATGGGGCAGACGTCTTTATAGTTTGGACTGGGGCTCTTTGTTCTGGAGACTTGGTTAACTCACACTGACGGCACCTTTGACAGGCTTCTTCCACTGTCTGTCGCAGCCGAGGCCAGTACACTAATCGCTGCAGCCATCGAAAAGTCTTTTCAGTGCTCAAATGGGGCCCCTGTTCATGAGTTTCCTTTGCCAGACTCATCGCCATTTCTTCAGAGATCACCACTTGCCAGGTGATGTCTATCTACCGAGGCAGCTGAATCCTTCGACACAGCAGACCATTCTTCATGACAAGTCGTTCCCATTGGCCTAAGATCTGCAACATACTAGCTGATAGAAACGTTCTTAACTTCCGATCAGGTTTCTGCCCAAAGGTAACCCACTTCCTCAGCTCCGCAAGTTCAGGATTGGACTGCTAGAGATAAATCCACTCATCCCTTGGGCATCCCAGGACCTGGGCGGGTTTACGCCAGGGCTGTGGAGTCGGAGTTAGTTTTGGTTGGAGTCGGAGTCGGTAGAAATGTACCGACTCTGACTCCAGCTTTAAAAAAAATGTATTAATATTTCAGAATTGAACTTTCATATGAATTTTATAAATGTTACTCAAATATATATGTTCTATCAAACTATGAACAACAGTGATAAGCAGTTCTGCTGGAGATAGAGACATTTCTTACTTCTTGTGTGTCACTGTTCTCCACTGCCCTTATCTAATCTTATACTTGGTTAACCTCATGCTGCCCCAACCCCCCTACTTACAGTGTATGAAACTGAAAGTGAAAATGTGTTGCAAATTCTTAGTAGTAAAGCTCCTCCTCTAGACTAGATGTTTACTAGGTGTGCGTCTTCCAAGCATCTCACAGCTGCTACTCAGAAGAGGAAGACTGTAAGAAGTATTATCCTTTCAACAAACTTTGCATCAGTTAACTGTGAGTACATGAGGAATAACAGTATTACTGACCACTATATCAGTTGTATGACCTGGCAATAATTTTGTACAATTGTTTTTAGGAAAAACAATTGTCGTTTGGATTGTGAATGCAGAATTAAAAACCTGAGAATGTCAAAGAAGCGTCACATTAAATCAGCTGTATTTGAACATTTCACCATCACTCAAGATAGAAAACATTATGTCTGTCAGTGTATGACAAATGATCCAGACGAAAACAAATGCTGTGAAGCCAAGATCAGTGCATATTCAGGCAAAGATAAAAATGCTCCTACCAGAGCTTCTAATCTAAAGAGACATTTACAGCGCTTTCATCCAAAAGTACTGAAAGCAGTGGATGAGAAAGACTGCATCCAAACCAATGAACCAGTGCCCAGCTCTTCCAGCCAAACAAAGGAGCAGAGAACTTTGCAGCCATCAGTTGCAAGATATTTTGTCAGTGACAAAGTTACTGTGACAATGACAGTAGATACATTTAAAAAACAGATCATAGAGTTTGTTGTAAAGGATAGTGTGCCTATTTCATTATTTTCATGACCAGCTTTTATGTGTCTGAATGGGGAAATGGCCCGCAAGCTTGGTGTTTCTCTGGAGAGAGTGAGTATTAGAAAATTAGTAATCAAAGAAGCTTTTAAACAAAAGGAAGAACTTAAAAAAACTCTCAAGGGACCCTTTCTGTTTCTTAAAATGGATGCCTGCACACGTCACAGAGTGAACTATTTTGCCATCAATGTCCGATTTGTTTGTGACAAAAATGAAATAGTTACCAAGACATTGGCAGTAAAAGACACCAAAGCTCATCACACCAGTGAGTTTCTCCAGGTCTTGGTGGAAAAGGTTCTGCAAGACTATGAACTTAAACATGAGCAAGTTCTTTCTGTCGTAACTGACAATGCTTCAAATATGATAAGTACTATTAAGCTAATGAATGAGAGTAATGATGGTGACCAGCAGCTAGAAGAACATTCTGGGTCCACAGACACAGAAATGTTTGAAATAGAGGAAAACAGTATTGTAACTGAGGAGCAAACTGAAGTTGCTTCAAATGAACAGCAACATGATAGTTTAGATGATCTTGTTGAAACTGTGTCAATACGTTCTTTCATTCATCACATGCGCTGTGTTGTGCATACGCTACAGCTGGCTATAAGAGACAGTCTGCAAGAAGGACATGCTGCTGCACTGATTGGCAAGGTGAGAAAATTGGCTACTGTTGCCAGAACCCCTAAAGTTGACTCAATTTTGAAGAGACGTGCTGGAAGAGGGGCAATTATTGATTAAGCCACATGATGGGGCAGTACTTACTTAATGATTCAGCGCTTGGTTGAACTGAAAACCTTTCTTGTAGACATGGCTAACCCTCAACTGACGCTAAATGAAAGTCAGTGGAATCAGGTGACTGAGCTGGAAAAATTGCTAGAGCACCCATTTACAGTGACTAAAAAATTACAAGCAGAGGACTTAACTCCAGGTATTTTCTTAAAGGAGTGGAAGAATCTGATGTTTCGCCTGTCCCAAAGAGGAGGGTTAATTGCAAGTGGCACTGCTACATCAATGAAACAGAGAGAGGAGCTACTATTACAAAATAACATTCTTTTGGCAGCTGTTTATGTAGACCCAATGCATCGGATTTTTCTAGATGATCAACAGCTAACTAAAGGAAAAGAAGCTCTTTTTAAAATAGCAGGATGAAAGGGTTGCAGGACAGTCAGGAGGAACAAGAAGAATTTGGTCGTCCTGCCACATCTTCACCCTCATCATCAACTGATGAAGAATTTAATTTCGAAAAATATTTGGATCACAAGGAGCGTGCAAAGCGTTCCAGCATAGAAGAAGAGTCATCCCCATCAAAGAACACAGCCAGTACATTTCAGCAGAATTTTTCACGTGCACTAAAAGAAATTGAGAAATTTGACCGTTCATCAAAAATAACAGTGCAACAAGCGATTCCTCTGTATCCTGACCTTGTCAGAGACGTTGCCCGAGTGGTTACTGCTTTGCCACCAACCCAAGTTAGTGTAGAGAGGTTGTTCTCTGCTCTCAAAATAATTAGATCAGATTTGAGGTCATCCATGAAGGAGGATCTGACAGAGGCAATACTTTTTCTGAGGACAAATTTATAGATTTCTTCTTATTAACTGCATAACAGTGTTTATTGCATATTTACTTACAAGAGTTTAGAAAAGTTTATAAAAGTTATTTGCTATATTCTAATTGTATTCTAATAAATATAGTTTTTGCTCTAAGTGGTCTGATTACTTATATGATGGTGAGAAACAGATTAAGCACGATGTTAATATTTTACAACAGTAAATTTATTGTTATGAATTGGCCATTTATGAAGGAGTCGGAGTCGGAGCCGGAGTCGGAGTCGGAACCTGATAAAATCCAGGAGTCGGAGTCGCAACTGTGGCTTACCGACTCCACAGCCCTGGTTTATGCTCCCCTTCTTTTTCTTGAGCAGCCATCACGTCGGCTGCGAAATGAGTGAAATCCGTGTTCTCGTCGCCTTCTAGATCTTCATCTGTGTCTCCCTTTGGACTTATTGAAGTGACTTGAGACAAATATCGGCATGGGTATTCTGAGCTTTTGACCAATACGCGATTCTGCACTGGTACTTGGATATTCTGGCAACCCACCTTTGTTCCAGCGCTCCTAACTTTGCATTTTTGCGATGAGCAAGGGGATTGTTATCGGTTCTCACCTGAACCTCTGACCCTGAGAAATCGTTAACAACCTTTTCAGCTCTAACTTGAATAAACTGTAGTTATCAGGGTTCCTTTCAGTTTCTCTCAGTGACCAACTAGCATATACAGTCACCCGTTCTTTGCCTTCTTGAATTTGCACTAATACTGCTCCTAAGCAGTACAGACTTCCATTGTGTATAGTAAGAAGGGTTGGGAGAAGTCACCATAGGCCGATATGGGAGCATTGGTTAATGCTATATTCAGGGCACAAAAGGCTTCTTGCTGTCGGCGCCCTCACTGAATTGCCCGTTGTCTATGTTCCCCAGCTGATCCTCTCAGAAGCTTGTGGTGAGGGGTCGCTATTTTGGCAAAATCTTTGATGAATCTTCGATAGTAGCCAGCCAGGCCCAGGAACGCTCTTAGCTCTCTTATATTAGTCGGAATGGGCCAGTTCTGTACAGCCAACACTTTTTCTTGGGTGGGGTAGACCCCAGCACAGAAGACTGTGCCCCAGATACTCAATCTCCCTCTGGAACAAGTGAAATTTCAAAGTATTAATCTTCAGCCCAAGCTTTTGAATCCTCTCTAACACTTGTTCTAACCGACGGAGATGTTCCTCGAAGGTGAAAAATAATACAATGTCATCCAGATAGATTAAGGTCACTTTTAAATTGATCTCTCCATCAACCATTGAAAAGTTCCAGGTGTGTTAGTTAGGCCAAAGGGCATCTGGTTGAACTCATATAGACCCATGGGGAGGATGAAGGTAGTCTTCAACCGACCCTTATCGGCTGTCACGGCACAGCTGCCGAGTGCACAGGGTTCAGGGGCTCCTACCCTGACCCTAACACTAGGGGGCGCCCTAGCTTGCCCTATTCCACAGGATACCTCTGAAGATGAGAATGCCGTGGCATCCACCCTCTCCCTAACTCTTGAGTTAGCCCTCCGATTGATCTCCTCCCCCACCTGGGGAAGAGGGGCGCTTCTGTGCACCGAAGTACACCCACCAGACAAACAGGGCAACACAGAAAGGGGTAAACAGAAAACTCCAGGCACACAAAATATTCTCTCACATATAACAGAGGGAATCAGCGGGGTGTGAAGGTAGGGTGAATGAACCAAAATGGAAAAGGAATAACCACACATACGAACCAAACACCAGTCACAAGTAGTTCCTCCAAAACTCCTTTTCATAAACTCCACTCTCCACTAGCCATGCAGCAAGATGCTAGCTCTGACAAAGAACAGAGTCAGAGTCCAGATTATAAAGGGAGAGTGAGTGATTAACCGAGCTCAGCTGTGAACAGGGAAATCCAAGATGGCCGCTTAACCCCTGTTCTGCCAAAAGAAAGCAACACATTTAAAATGAAGGAGAAGTGCTTCTTCTCAAAGCAGCAGTAGGAGCCATCTGACTCTGAGGTCTTCTGGATCCAAACTGTCATGGTAACCCCGTGACGTCGGCCATAGGAACTTGCCAGTAGCCGCTGGCCAGATTGAGGGAGGAGAAATATTAAACCTTTTCCTAAATCAGACAGGGACTCTTCAATCCGTGTCAGGGGATAGGAATCCCACATCGTACAAGCGTTCAACCGTCCCATTCTTCTTCCGAACTAGTACAATGGGTGCAGCCCAAGGGCTCTGACTTTCTCAAATTACTCCATTTCGTAACATATGGGACAAGAGGTCTTTCACTTATTGATACATTCGTGGCGGAATCTGACGGTATCTCTCTCTAATGAGAGCAGTGTCCCCCATAGGTATCTCATGCTGGATAGCCTCAGTGCACCCGAAATAGTCTTCACGACGAGCGAACACCCCGTGATAACGCTGCAGTAGGCCCTCGATTTGTTCTGCTTGCTCTGGGGAAAATTCTGTAAGGTCAGCCTTCATCTGTTCTAGGAGAGAGCAACCAACCCATGCTCCCCTTTCTTTTATTCCCTTAGTGAGAGACACTGATAGGGATCTCCTTCCAGGGGTGTTAAGTCAATAGAGTCTAGTTTGGGAAGATCCTCTGGCATTAAGTTCACCTGGGCGATTTCTTTCTGAGGGTTCAACTATAAATTTATTTCGCTCAAGTTAACGCAGCATACTGGCACATGCCTGTGCCGCACTGGGGTGAGAGTTCAGGTGACCAAGAGCCCAGGTTTTGTCACCTTCTATGGGCTCAATTTGCAACTTCACCCCCTCGATAGGTACACAAGCCCTTACAGGGAGGGTGAGTGTAGTTTGTCCAATGGGTAGAGTCATGTCAGCCTCTGGAGGCATAATCACTTTGCCAAGAAGCTGAGAGGTGTCTGGTAAGTTCTGGACCTGACTCCCTTGGATGAGTTATTGAAAAACACTTTGTCTAACGTGACGCCTGGTTACGCGATTCCAGTTGCCTCTTTATGACTCACCAATCAGGAACTCCCCTACTTCCTTTAGGCTATTCATTTTCAATGTCACTATGGGCCCGGGGATTATTCGGCCTTTCACCAACACAATCCTTTTCTTTCCTAATTTTCATCCACACATACAGACAGTCATCCACATCACCCCAGCCACTGGAATGGGGAGCTGGTTGGCAGCTACTAGTCTAATATTCATCCCCTTATTGGACCAGCTGACTGCAGGGAAGTGAGCGTGGAAGTATTCTTCAGCCACAGTGGTCACCCCATGTCCATTAAACATTGAATGCGTTTCCCATCAAATCCGGCCCAAATCATGGGCCTTTCAGAGACAATGTTTTCGGAGCCTTCCTCCCCTTCTCCTGGGACATGGTACCCCACGGTGTGCTCCTCAACTGTGGGGCTCCTTAGTTTAAAGGATGCCCCCTTCTTCCTTGGCTCCGGCTTGGGCACTCTCAGGATATATGTCCTCAGCCACCACAGTTCCAACATTCAACTCTTTGCTCTTCCTTCCGGTGACGGGTCTAAGACAAGGAATGTGCGGGTATAGCATCCTCTCCTTGGTCCTTCTTTTATATATCTGAGGGGCCATCCCTTGGCAAGTTACTAGAGGCTCCTTTGAGATTGTGTAACTCTCCTCGAATATTTCTAATATCCTGACGAAATTCTCGTGCCCAGTCAGGTTCCCTGTTAGCCTCCGAGGCGGTAGCTACCTGGTGACTCTAGACCATACCCATCAAGGCGGGTGCCTCTTTTTCTCGAACTTGTGCCTCAGCCCCGTTTCCAAGAAAGTCATGTCCGGATTAGTCAGTTACTGCTCCTTCAGAGCCTGTCGCAGGTAGGGTTCCCTTAGTCCGGCAACAAATTGATCCCACAGTACTTCGTCTAAGGATCCCAGCCCTTGAAATTCCTCTTCTTGGCGATATGGGCCGTCACCTCCCGCAGAGCAATTGCCTCACTTTCCCCTTGAATTTATTTAAATAAGCGCATGGGTAAGTTACCAAGGTCAGTAGTGTCACTGTGCATAAGGGCTAGCTCTGCCTGCGTGGCTGGAGTCATAGGGTACATGCTGATCATCATCTGCAGTCTCTCCACCCAATCCCTCAACTCTATATTATTCCCCGCGAATTTTGGGAAGTTACTGAGCAGGGCCCCTAGGGCAATACTTCTCCTGACATGTCCCCCATCACCCTGTCCCGCCATTTCCGCACTGGAATGTTGCATCCTGCCGAATACGCCAAATATAGTGCAGTCAAACAACTAATATAAACTGTAAAATGTTTTATATGGTAACAATTTCTTTACAACATTTGACAGTAAAATTAGCAGCCAATCACATAACAGAATAAATTATCAGAGTACACTAGAATTCAGGGGTTGGTAGTTTCAAATGATCTACTGGAGGAAAGGGGAACTATATTAACTATAGTGGGCAAGAGGCAGTCTTTTAAAGCTTTGGCAATACTCTGTTCCTATCACAACTCGTTGTCCCTTTGCCCCGTAACTTCCTATCCACTTTTGCAATGCCGCTCTGGCGTCTGCTGGTCCTCGAATGACTGTCTTTCCCTCTATCTGTGACTGGTACCATATGTCCCTGTAAGCGGTAATGGCCTGTTTTGTGTATCCTTCTTGGTCGTCGACCTGACCATGAATCTCCAATCTGACAACTCCGAAGCTTTTGCGACGTCTTGTCACTGCCGCACACGTCTGAGAACTGTGCTACCACAACCTGTTCCCGTTCTGTTGACAGACGTCACCCGTATGAAGAATCTTGACTGGCATCGCTCGAGTCTTCACCGTCGACTTCTCGGCTGGGAACCTTTACTGGCATCACTTGGGTCTTCGAGGCTTGAACGTCGACGTCTGTCCTGGGCGGATACGTGGCACCTTTCTTCCTGACAGGAGCTCCGGACGCTACTGTTGCTCCTCCCGTCTCTCTCTTCAGTGTCATAATCACCTCAAAACTTGTACACGTGCTGTTTTTCTCTTCAGCTCATTTTCCTGACAATGCTGTCCCCAGAGACCTGATCAAACTCCTCCCCTCTGCCAAACCTCCATGCTGTTCTGGTACCAGTGTCTTGTCTCTTCACACACAAAAAAAAATTGCATATCATGTGGGAGACTCCTCAAATGTATGGAAGAAGGTGCAGTGGTCAGATGAGACCAAAATAGAACTTTTTGGCCACCAAGGTAAATGCTATGTCTGGCACCAAACCAACACAGCTCATCAACCCAAGAACACCGCACTGAAGAATAGTGGTCGCAACATCATGCTGTGGGGATGTTTTTCAGCAGCAGAGACATTGAAAATGGTCCGAGTCTGGGGTAAGGTGGATGGCGCTAAATACAGGAATATTCTTCAGCAAAACCTGTTTCAGTCTGTCAGTGATTTGAGACTGGGAAGGAGGTTAGCCTTCCAAAAAGACAACGACCCAAAGCATACTGCTAAAGCAACACTCAAGTGGTTTAAGGGGAAATGTGTAAATGTTTTGCAGTGGCCTAGTGAAAGCTCAGACCTTAATCCAATTGAGAATCTGTAGTCAGACTTGAAGATTAGTGTTCATCATAGGAAACCACCTGACTTGAAGGAACTGGAGCACTTTTGCCTTGAGTAATGGGCAAAATTCCCAGTGACAAGATAAAGAAAGCTCAGAGACTTATCCAAAGTGACTTTCAGCTGTAATTGCAGCAAAAGGAGGCTCTACAAAGTAGTCACTTTAGGGGGGTGAATAGTTATGCACACTGAAGTTTTCAGGTATTTTGTCCTATATGTTGTTTTCTTCACAATAAAAAGAAAACCAAATGTTCACATTTGTAGGCATGTTATTTATATAAACTTATGCAAACCCTTAAAAAAAAATCTGTGAAATTCCATGTTAGGTAGCAAAACACGAAGGGGGGTGAATACTTCCAAAAGCCACTGTATATAGTTTTTTTTATGTTTGGCTGCTGTCATGCTGTCACACACTAAAAGACGCATCGTTTTGCAAAATAAAGTTTTTGCATCGCCATATTTTGAGAGCTATCATTTTCACGCCGACAGAGTCATGTGAGGGCTCTATTTTTGCGGGACAAGTTGATGTTTTTATTGGTACCATTTTTTAGCTTATAACATTTTTTGATCGCTTTCTATTATGATTTTTGGGAGGCAGAATTAACAAAAAAGAGTAATTCAGAAATTGTTTTTTGGGCGGTTTTATTTAATGGCGTTCACAGTGTGGTAAAAGTGATAACATTTCTTTATTCTTCTCTTCGGGTCAGTACGATTACAGCGATACCACATTTATATAATTTTTTATGTTTTGTCACTTCTTCACAATAAAAACTATTTTATAGAAAAAATATTGTTTTTGCATCGCTTTATTCTGAGAGCTATAACTTTTTTATTTTTTTCACTGATGAGGCTGTATGTTGGCTTGTTTTTTGAAGGGCAAGGTTGTATTTTCAGCGATACTCTTTTTAGTAACATTGGTCTTTTTGACTGTGTTTTATTCCACTTTTTTTCCACCGGTATGATGAAAAACCATAGTTTTTTGCCACTTTTTTTTTTACAGTGTTCACTGAAAAGGTTAACTAGTGAGACAGTTTTGTAGATCAAATCGTTCCAGACGTGGCAATACTAAATGTGCTTATTTTTTTGTTTTTGCATCATGCATTGCAATGTATGAGACCTGTGTGATTACACAGGCAGAACCACTGTTATAACCAGTCTATGGCTGGGTGTAACAGGCCACTGTACATGGCACACCAGGCGGTTATTGTTTGACATCTGGGTGCCGTGACAACCATCGACTCCCCTTGATTTTGTCACGGGGGTGCCAATGGGATTTAGAGAGGGAGCCGCTTCCCTCTCACAACCTTTCAAATGTTGCGATCGCTCTCAATCGTGGCATCTGGAGGGATAATGAGCCTAGGTCTGTGCTGGCACCGTCCCTGGCTCTCATTGCAGGAGCTCGGTTGTTAGCTGCGTCAAGCTCCTGCGGGGATCATGTGGGAGGTGCTGATATTTTAATACTTCCTGCATGATCATATTGTGATAGGTCAGTCACATTGACTGACCAAACACAGCGCTCTGAGCATGGGGACCACCGGCATAGGTCCCCGCACCTCTTCCCGTGCTGCTCAGCTGTTAGCATGTTACTGTCACAGCATGTTTACACGCATTGACAGTTTTAAATCACAATGGACATAGCACGTCACGATGTGGAAACTGCTCATGACATGCTATGTCTGCCATTGGTCGTAAAGGGGTTAAACAAACCGCCAATACTGTGTTTTGTTGCTCTGGTCCCTGTTGTGTGGATTCAGCAGTGACGCTACGTCGACAGCCCTGCAGCTAATCACTCCGCTCAGCAGGTCTGCGAATGTAAATGGCAGAAGCTGCGGAGTTTAGTATTGTTTGGGTGCAGCGCTGTTGACATTATGCCGATGCTGCAGCTAAACAGAGAGAGGGGTAGTGGGGAAGACTCAGTATATAACCCAGTAAGAGCAAGCAAAGCTAGCGTGCAAAAGATTGCTGAAAGAGGACAATCCCTTCAACCCCTTCATCCCAGGGTGATTTTCCGTTTTCACCTCCACCTTTTCCAAGAGCCATAACTCCTTTCTATTCCAACAAAATAGAAGTATGATGGCTTGTTTTTTGTTTGGTGAGTTGTACTTTTAAATTACATCATTCATTTTATCATGTGATGCACTGGAAAGCAGAGAAAAAAAATGAAAGTGTGCTGAGTTGCAAAAAAATTGCAATACCAAAATTGTTTTTTGGGTTTACCATGTACACTAAAGTATGTAGTAAAACGGACCAGGCAGTATGATTCTCCAAGTCAGTCGGAGTATGCAGATACCACATACAGTGGTGGCCAAAAGTATTGGCACCCCTGCAATTCTGTCAGATAATACTCCGTTTCTTCCTGAAAATGATTGCAATCACAAATTCTTTGGTATTATTATCTTCATTTAATTTGCCTAAAATGAAAAAAACACAAAAAGAATTGTCCTAAAGCCAAATTGGATACAATTCCACACCAAACCTAAAAAAGGGGGTGGACAAAAGTATTGGCACTGTTTGAAAAATCATGAGATGCTTCTCTAATTCGTGTAATTAACAGCACCTGTAACTTACCTGTGGCACCTAACAGGTGTTGGCAATAACTAAATCACACTTGCAGCCAGTTAACATGGATTAAAGTTGACTCAACCTCTGTCCTGTGTCCTTGTGTGTACCACATTGAGCATGGAGAAAAGAAAGAAGACCAAAGAACTGTCTGAGGACTTGAGAAACCAAATTGTGAGGAAGCATGAGCAATCTCAAGGCTACAAGTCCATCTCCAAAGACCTGAATGTTCCTGTGTCTTCCGTGCGCAGTGTCATCAAGAAGTGTAAAGCCCATGGGACTGTGGCTAACCTCCCTAGATGTGGACGGAAAAGAAAAATTGACGAGAGATTTCAACGCAAGATTGTGCAGATGGTGGATAAAGAACCTCGACTAACATCCAAACAAGTTCAAGCTGCCCTGCAGTCCGAGGGTACAACAGTGTCAACCCGTACTATCCGTCGGCGTCTGAATGAAAAGGGACTGTATGGTAGGATACCCAGGAAGACCCCACTTCTTACCCCGAGACATAAAAAAGCCGGGCTGGAGTTTGCCAAAACTTACCTGAGAAAGCCTAAAACGTTTTGGAAGAATGTTCTCTGGTCAGATGAGACAAAAGTAGAGCTTTTTGGGAAAAAGCATCAACATAGAGTGTACAGGAAAAAAAAAGAGCCATTCAAAGAAAAGAACACGGTCTCTACAGTCAAACATGGCAGAGGTTCCCTGATGTTTTGGGGTTGCTTTGCTGCCTCTGGCACTGGACTGCTTGACCGTGTGCATGGCATTATGCAGTCTGAAGACTACCAACAAATTTTGCAGCATAATGTAGGGCCCAGTGTGAGAAAGCTGGGTCTCCCTCAGAGGTCATGGGTCTTACAGCAGGACAATGACCCAAAACACACTTCCAAAAGCACTATAAAATGGTTTGAGAGAAAGCACTGGAGACTTCTAAGGTAGCCAGCAATGAGTCCAGACCTGAATCCCATAGAACACCTGTGGAGAGATCTCAAAATGGCAGTTTGGAGAAGGCACCCTTCAAATATCAGGGACCTGGAGCAGTTTGCCAAAGAAGAATGGTCTGCAATTCCAGCAGAGCATTGTAAGAAACTCATTGATGGTTACCGGAAGCGGTTGTTCGCAGTTATTTTGGCTAAAGGTTGTGCAACCAAGTATTAGGCTGAGGGTGCCAATACTTTTGTCTGGCCCATTTTTGGAGTTTTGTGTGAAATGATCAATGATTTGATTTTTGCTTCATTTTCTATTGTGTTTTTTCCTTGCAAGCAAATTAAATGAAGATAATAATACCAAAGAATTTGTGATTGCAATCATTTTCAGGAAGAAACTGAGTATTATCTGACAGAATTGCAGGGGTGCCAATACTTTTGGCCACCACTGTATGCGGGGCTGGTGCCACCATCCGGCGAACCCAGGAAATGCTGGGGTAATTGGACAAACGGGGAGGCCAACTCGCTGTCGGCATGGAGAATAACTACCGCAGTAGCAGTTGTGATTGCCTGGGCCCAGCTGGTGAGGAGCCCGCCAACATCAGCAAATATTTTAGCTAGATGTGCATCCTTGGACGCACATTCAACTGAAGTGTAGTGTAGCGAACAGACCCATTGGGTCCGTGCGCAGCAAAACACACTGCCAGCCAATCAGAGGTAAGCAGCTGACGTTGGCGTGCACGTGACCGGGGTCGCATGGGGTCAACTTTTATATATTTTCTTAATATTTTTAAAAACTTTTTTTTACACTTTGTTCATGCTTCAATAGTCTTCTGGGGAGACTAGAATCATCACTTGTCAGATCTCCTCTGCTACACATAGGCGATGAGCAGATTTGCTCACTTGCTATGAGCGCCGACCATTGGGAGAGATTGACAGCGGCATTTAACTGGTTAACAGCTGCGGGTGGATCGTGATTTCACCCGTGGCTGTTGTGGGCACATGTCAGTTGTATAGATCAGCTGACATGTGCCTGGAAAAGTGCGGGCTCAGTGTTGGAGCCCGCGCTGAGCAGGGGTTATGATATCAGGCGTACTATTATGTCTGACGTCATAAAGTGGTTAATATATGGAACACTATAGGCTGTTCATTATACTGTATGGGTGACTATGGGTTGCGCATTATACTACATTGATAAAAAAAAATATGAAAATGGGCTGTGAAAATGGGCTGTGCATTATACTATATGGATTACTATTGGTTTCGCATTATACAACAAGGAAGACTATAGGATGAGCATTATACTCCATGGATAACTATGGGATGAGCATTATACTCCATGGTTGACTATGGGATGAGCATTATACTCCATGAATGACTATTGGCTGTGTATTATACTACATACATGGATGACTATGGGCTGTGCATTGCACTGCTATATTGATGACATTTTTTTATTTAAATGGTGAAAAAAAATATGAAATTTTTAAGACAAAATTTTGCTTTTGTCGCCATTTTTCCAAGACCTATAGCATTTTTATTTTTTGTGATATGGAGCTATATGAGGGGCTATCATTTGTGCCTTGAGCTGACATTATATTGATACTATTTTGGGATAGATACAATGTTTTGATCGTTCTTTACAGCATTTTATTGCAATGTTGTGGCGGCCCAAAAAAAAGTAATTCTGGACTTTCAACTTTTTTCTCGTTACGCTATTTACAAATCTGATTAGCTTACTTTATATTTTTTATTTGTTTTATTTTGAATGGAGCAAAAGGGGGTGTTTTGAACTTTTGGTTTTCATTTTTTTATTACTTTTTAAAACAGTTTTTTTTTTTTACTTTTTACTGGCTTCAATAGTCCCCTTAGGAGACTTTGAAGCTGTGATCATCCGATCGCCTGTGCTACACATAGAAGGGCTTTAGCCCTGCTAAGTGTAGTTGAAATCACCATCTCTTATGAATGCCGAATCTTCGGCAGACCCCTGGCTCTCATGACAACCCATCGGCGCCCCGTGATCACGTGACAGGAGTGTTGATGGGTGGGTCTTGTGACACACTTCTAGACATTGTGTGTTAAATGCTGCTGTCAGTGATTAACAGCCGCATGTGGATGTCGCATGAGCAGGGAAAGATGCGGGCTCAGCATCGGAGCCCGTATCAAAGGAAGGGACACGACTTTGGAAGTACCAATATTTCCAAGGTTGTGAGGGGGTTATACCTTCTACTAAATTTAGGTCATTATAATTTAGGACTAATTATGAATATATCTGAAATTTGATGAAAATTTGAAAAAATTGAATTTGTATACCTTTAAAACAGTCAGTTCACATAAAATAGTTAATAGATAACTTTTACAGAATTAAACCTACAGTACATTTAAGACCATGTCCAGCATTTAGTCAGTATTTTACATCAGTAAGCCAAAATCAGGAACGGAACAATAAGGCCACGTGTATTTTTTTTGTGTGCGTTATTTAACATGCGCTTTTGACACTGTCTCTGTGTCTTTAAATTATTCATATACTTAGGTGCGGATTACATGTGTTTTTGATGCGTTTCCGCTCTGTAAATGCACTAAAAACACATGTGCATTTTTTACCTGCGGATTTTCCGAATCTAGCGTTAAGTTTATGAGGAAAATCTGCACAGAAACCTCAGCGTACCCTCAAGAGAAATTGACATGTTGCGCATTTGAAAAATGGACCGCAGGTCAGTTTACACAACGTAAAGAAGAAGCACAGTGGGCGTGTGATTTCTAGAAATCCCATCCACTTTGCTGGAACTGTAAGATGTTGCGTTTAAGATGCAGGGAAAATGCGCAGTGTCAAAAACGCAATAAAAGCTCATCGTGGGAACGTAGCCCGATAGAAACACGCAACACTTCTGCATTTTTCACCCACTCCTGATTTTGGCTTACCAATACTGATGTAAAATACTGAACATGTGAACGTAGCCTAAATCTCCACACACACTACAACAAGACCCCTGTGAGATGAACTAAACACAAAACAAACCAAATGGGACAAGAACCAGTTAAGGCTATTTGCACAAGCGTCTTTTTCAGCTACATTCTGCCCAGAATCCGCTTGAAAAAGTGCCACATAGGCATCCCATAAAATGAGCATTGTGCACAGTAATGTATTGTGATTGCTGGCCACGTTATGCCTTATTTCACTTCTTTTAACTGTTTCAGGGTTCGTAAACCCTGAAGCGGTTAGAAAAAGTAACATGTTCAATCTTTGGGCGGCTTCTTTTGGGAAGCTGCCATGCTCTATATTCAGAGTACAAATTGAAAACTGCCAGTGAAACTGCTTTAGGAAAACAATTGCAGGCGTTATCATGAAGTGGCTTCAATTGGGAATATGTGGCAGCTGCGATGCTGTGTGCACATACCCTAATACTGGATTTGTCAAATAAAAAAAAAAGATTGTAATAATAATATAAGAGGCCAAACTAAAAAGATAAGCATCAGGGGGAAGTTCTGAAAATATGGTAGCAAACAAAGGGGAACAAAAGTCTCCCTGATACAAGAGGCATCCCCCCCCTCCACATTTTGTAGCCATCGGTTTACAATAGTAATGTGGCACTAGCAACACTAGGAAATTAATTAGCATATATTATCAATATAATTGTACATGTCATAAGAAATACTGAAAGTCACACAGTGTAATAATGTTAGATATAACTAAGATAATACCACAATCATGAAACCAAGAGCTCAGAGATGATCCCAGAAATAAAGGACCTTTATATAGATACAATATATTACTTGACAGTTAAACAGCGTAAAGAGCAACAAGCCTACTGTGAGACAGTGAGTGGAATTATATGCGAGGACTGGTATGTATCCCCCAGGATGTGCTTAAAAGCATATTGAATCGCTGGAGAGCATAGTAATCACAGTTACTATACAAAATAAAAGTGTGGACTGGGTCAAGTTATTTGACCAAGTCAGTTTAGGAAAACCTGTATTGGGCTTTTATTTTTGGAGAGATCTGTAGGATGGTAGTGGGACGGATCTCTCCCTCCATTCTGGACCGTACAAATGGCCCATGGTCATGTTTTTTATTTAAACCTGCAGTTAAGTTTTGGATTTCACATGAAGCAGAACTGAAGGCACTGTGGATGTATGACTGGATATGTGAAGCTAGCACAGACCAGAGCCAGCAACGTGGGCATCAATGATGGCACCCGAGAACCTTACGGGGATGCAAGTGCTAGCAGCACTGGGCTTTATTGAAGTGTTCCCAGCTGCTAATCGGACGTGAGCAATTTCATGTGTGCAGTATTTGGACAATAAAGGACATTTTACTTAACTTGCCTAGGTCACTGTCTCACTAAATTTTCTGGTGGAAACACTGCTGCCTTACATATGGTGGAGAATGCGAGCAGTGTGAATTGAGACATACCCCGAAGAAAACTGCGTGTCGGTAATCAAGGCTGCAAAATTACAAATCAGGCCCGTGGAAAATATGTAGGAACTACTAAAGAACTTGGTCCTCCCCCAGCAGCAGCAGCTGCAGTTTAAGTGGCAACAACAGGAGCAGCACCAACAGCAACAGCTGTACCAGTAGAACCAGACGAACAATCTGATTCTGCAACAGACTGTGGCCCTGCGAGAGACTGCCAACCCTGGTTCGTCTTGAGGCCTGGGACATCGTCAGGTCGACACTGAGGAAGATGAGTCCAGAGGACGACATAGAAGCTTTCCTCACCATGTTTGAATGCTCAGCGAAGTGGGAGAGCTTGCCAATTTTCCAGTGGGCTGAAGTGGTGACTCCGTTCCTGATGCGAGACTCCCAGCCAGGAATGGAGGTACTTTAACCTCCGCCAGGAGGATGGCCAGAACTATGGGAAACTCAAAGGTGAGATCCTTGCCCGTATGGAAGTTAATACATATGTATGGGAACACCTTGAGTACCAGTGGTCATTTGTGGAAACCAGCCCAGCTTGGCGTTTGATTTGTTACAGTTACAGTAAAAAATGGCTCCAGCCTGAGACCTTGAGCCCAGCCTAGATGGTAGAGAGGGTAGTAGTCGACCAGTTGGTGCGACCTTCGCCAGTAGCCATACAGCGCTTGGCGTGACAAGGGGACCCATGAAGTCTATATCAGGTGGCCTGATCTAGGGTAAGGTGGCCACACACGACTTTGTACGAGATTCTGCCCCACTGCAAATATCATGCCGGGCCCTACGAGCCCAGAAACATGTGAAAGGGATACGATTCTCTGCTGCGGTTAGTCTGGACCATGCCACAATTGAGGGGGAAGAGTCCAGTATACCCTAAACCGATCTCGCTGACCAGAAGTCCCACTGCTATCAGGTGCTGGCTGTGCCAAGGGCCAGGACATGTGGTGGCTGCCAACTTCTCCCTGACTGCAGAGCCCAATGACTGCGGGTTTACTCAACAGTTATCTATATATGCCTAGACAAGCAATGAGGGGAATGCTGGGGTCATCAGATGGTCTCTGTCCTTGAAAAAATTTAGTTTTTCAGTGGAACATCGAGCTAGGAAGTCACAAAGCAATGTGGATGCCCTGTCACGGGCACCCTGCTCACAGGTGTTCAACCCCACAAGTTACAACAGAGGGGTGGGTGGTAGGATAATGAGGGGAAGCAAATGCGAGGGCCATTATGTATTCACCAAAATGTGCTAAAAAGCATACTGAACCGCTGGAGTACATACTAATCACAGCCACGGCTGTTGTTATCATGCAAAGTAAAAGTAAGTGTGGACTGGGTGAAGTTATTTGACCAAGTCAGTTTAGGAAAACCAGTATTAAAAATACAGTTTAGTCCAATTCCATTCAGCTAAAATATTACTTCAGACACAAATTTTACCCTGCACAATTTATTATGCAATTTATTCTGTAAGCAGCATTGCAAAAATAATAGCAGTCCAATACGACTAACCAGATTAATCACTGTTTTTGGCATAAATTATATTACCACATGTCAAACAATTTACCAGTTGCTGCAGTAGATTCTAAGAAAACCAACAGACTCAGCCTTCATGATCTGCATGTTTTGGAGTCTGTGTATTTGAATAATTAATTGTAGGGGTGTGTGTTCAAAATAATAGCAGATCAATTAGTGAGGTCAATTAGTGAGGTCAATCATTCTGTGAAGAAACAGGTGTGAATCAGATGGCCCTTATTTAAGGGTGAAGCCAGCACATGTTGTACATGCATTTCTCCTTGAAAGTCTGAGAAATATGATTCGTTTAAAGCATTGTTCAGAAGAACAGTGTACTTTGATTAAAAAGTTGATTGGAGAGGGTAAAACTTATAAAGAAGTGCAGACAATGATAAGCTGTTCAGCTAAAATGCTCTCCAATGCTTTAAAATGGAAAGCAAAAACAGAGAGATGTGGAAGAAAGTAGAAGACAACCATTTGCAAGGATCTAAGAATAGCCAGAATGGCAAAGGCACAACCAGTGATCAGCCCCAGGATGATCAAAGACAGTCTCCAGTTAACTGTGAATACTGTGACAGAAGATGCATGTGTGAAACTAATCTCTTAGCAAGAAGTCCTCGAATGTCCCACTGTTAAAAAAAAGACGTACTGAAGAGGATACAATTTGCCAAAGAACTCATCAACTGGCCTAAAGAGAAATGGAGAAACATTTTGTGGACTGATGAAAGTAAAATTGTTCTTTTTGGGTCCAAGGGCAGCAGACAGTTCACTTCAGATAGTGAAGCATGGTGGTGCAAACATCATGATATGGGCATGTCTCTCTTACTATGGTGCTGGACCTATTTACCGCATACCAGGGATCATGGACCAGTTTGTAAATATTAAAATACTTGAAGAGGTCATGCTGCCTTACGCTGAAGAGGATATGCCCTTGAAATGGGTGTTTCAACAAGACAACAACCCTCAATACACCAGTAAACAAGCAAAATCTTGGTTCCAGTCCAACAAATTGGAGGTTATGGAGTGGCCAGCCCAATCCCCGGACCTTAATCCGATAGAATACTTGTGGGGTGACATAAAAAATGCAGTTTCTGAGGCAAAGCCAACAAATGCCAAAAAATTGTGGGATGTAGTCAAAGCATCCTGGGCTGGAATAACAGTTGACAGGTCCCAGAAGTTCGTTGACTCTATGCAACATAGATATGAAGCAGTTCCAAAAAAACTGTGGGTATACAACTAAATTTTAGGTCAGTGATCCACAGGAATGCTAAATCTTCAAAAAAGAGTACATATTGTGAGTTTGTAAAGACAAATGTAGACACTGCTATTATTTTGAACAGCCCAATGTTCATTTTTTTTGTTATTTTCTGTAAAGTAGTTAAAAGTTATATACATTTCTCTTCATGTTTTGAATTAGAAAACAGTGTGCAATGTTTCCAATGAATCGAAATAAAAACTAGTATGAAGTTTTTGTGCTTAACTCATGTTTTTGAACTCTGCTATTATTTTGAACACTACTGTATAGGTCATTAAGGGTATACAATTAACTTTCAAAGTTTCATATTTTTCAAAATTTTCTGAAACTTTGAAATATTTTCATGAATAACAACAAAACATACTGATCTAAATTTACCAGTACCAGGTACAATGTGTTACAAAAACAGGATTTTTGGTTACTGACCGTAAAATCTGTTTCTCAGAGCCTTCATTGGGGGACACAGGAAACCATGGGTGTATGTTGCTGCCACTAGAAGGCTGACACTATGCTGGGGAGGAGCTATTTTTTTGTGCATTGTACACCCCACCAACTGCCATTAAGTTAATCAGTTTGTATACAAGCAGTAGGAGAAGCAACATTAAACAGAGAGGAATACAAGAAAAAAATAAACTGTAACATAACAATAAAAGTTAGTAAAGCTGTCAAAATGGGGGGGTGCTATGTCCCCCAATGAAGACTCTGAGAAACAGATTTTACGGTGAGTAACCAAAAATCCTGCTTTCTCTATTGATTCATTGGGGGACACAGGAAACCATGGGATGTCCCAAACCGGTCCCTGGCGAGGGAAACAACAGAAAGAAACTCCATTCAGGTTGGAGAACTAACCACTGTCACCTGCAGGATTCTCCTACCTAGGGTGGCATCTGCTGAAGAATAGGTATGAAACCTGTAAAACTTGGTGAACGTGTGGATGGAGGACCAGGTTGCCGCTTTGCAAAGCTGTTGTCACAGCTGTGTCAGGTTTGACAGACAGTCATTCTGGATCCAGCTATAGAAAGTCTCTGTACTTGCCCTTGCAGACATCTTCTTGATCCTTCCATCATCGGAGGACCCAGCGGTGATCTCCACCTTCTGCTGCTAATTGACACACCTTTGCTGGATCTTTAACCCCTTTCCGACGTGGTCAGTAATAGCACGCACCACATCGGAAAGGCCGGTTCAGCGGGGGCTCCGGCGCTGAGCCCACGCTGAACCGGGCACATGTCAGCTGATTTATACAGCTGACATGTGCCCACAACAGCCGCGGGTGGAATCGCGATCCACCCGCGGCTGTTAACCAGTTAAATGCCGCTGTCAATCTCTGACAGCGGGATTTAACTTGCACTTACAGGAAGCATGTCCTAAGCCCCGCCCATCGGTGACCCCGTCACGTAACCGTGGGTCACCGATGGATTGGCATGTCTCAATTGCTTTGAGCGCCACCCAGTGGTTGGCACTCATAGCAAGTGAGCATTTCTGCTACATAGAGGCGATCTGCTCATGCCAAATTCTTCTGGAAGAGGATAGTAAGTGCAGAGACTTGGCCCTTCAAGGAGCTGACAGCAAGTCGTGCGTCAAGCCCAGCCTGAAGGAAGGCCAAAATTGCCAGAAGGGCGAATGTCATAGGTGCGTTGTGATTAATCTCACAATGGAAAAAGGCCGTCTGATAGTATACTCGAGACGATGATGGCTTCCATACCCAGATCATCGTCTGAACAACTCGTTCTGAAAATCCAGATGCTCTTAGGACCAGGGTTTCAACAGCCAAGCCGTCAAATCGAGCAACCGAGAATTTCCGGTGGGAGATGGGGCCCTAGGAAAGCAGAGGTGATCTGTCCTGGAGCTTCCAAGGGGCATCTGCGAGAAGACTGACGACCTCTACATACAAGGACCTCGTGGGCCAATCCGGAGCGATCATGATGACCGACACCCCTTCTTCTTTGATCTTCAACAGTCTGGGAAGAAGGGAAAGAGGCGGGAACAGATAAGGAAGTGCAAATTGCAACCAGGGTTTCGACAGCACATCGACTCCCACCATGAGGGGGTCGTGGGACCTGGAGATGAACTGCGGCACCTTCGTGTTAAACCAGGACACCATGAGATCTACAACCGAAGTGCCCCTCCTCAGGCAAATCTCAAGGAAGACGTCCTGATGTAGAGACCATACCATCGCGACTGAGAAAATCGGCGGACCAGTTCTCGACGCCGGGGATATGCACTGCGGATATTGCCGGCACCCTGCTATCAGCACAGAGAAGGATCTTGGAGACTTCGGATAATGCCAAAGGACTCAGAGTCTCTCCCTGGTGGTTGACATATGCCACCACCGTGGCATTGTCTGTCTGAACTCGGACTGGTAGGCCTCCGAGAAGGTCCTGCAGTGACGAAGGAACAATGGAATGGCTCTGATCTCTAGAATATTGATCGGCAGAGTGGACTCCTCCTGCGACCAATGTCCCTGGACAGCAATGATGTGGAGTACCGCTCCCCAGTCAAGGAGGCTGGCATCTGTAGTCACCACTTGCCAGTGAACGGGGAGAAAGAATCGACCCTGATTAATAAGAGGGGAACACAGTCACCAGTTCAGAGACATCCTGACCCGGGACGAGATCCGAACTGGACGGTCAAGGGAGAGAAATGATCTGTTCCATTAGGAAAGGATGGCGTGCGGAAGTGGTCTGTTGCGGAACTGCTCAAAAGGAATCGCTACCAACACCTCCACCATCCTCCCCAGGACCGCCATAGCCGAGCAGAGCGATAAAGGTTGAGGGGTCTGAAGAGAGCTACCAATCGGCTGGTGCGCGGTGAATAGGATGCCGAGGAAGATCAGGCGCTGGGTAGGAACAAGACAAGATTTTTTCCTGTTTACAAGTCACCCGAGTCGAGACAGTGTATTAAGAGCAATGGAAAGACTCTCCTGGGCGAGGGAGAAGGATGGAACCTTGACGAGAATGTCTCAAGGTAAGGAATGATCACTAGGCCCCTGACCTGAAGGACCATTACCACTGCCATTATCTTTGTGAAAAGTGTGAGCTGTAGAAAGGCCGAATGGCAGGGTGACGAACTGGAAGTGGTCCTGAAGTACCGCAAAGCGCAGGAATCTCTGATCCACTGGGAAGATAGGGACATGGAGGTAGGTGTCTTGGATGTCTATAGAGCACAGGAACTCTTGCAACTCCATGGAAGCTATTACTGAACGAATGGTGAAGACAAACCCTTCTGTTCAGTAATTTTAAATCCAGGATGGGACAAACTGACCAGTCCTTCTTTGGAACCACAAAGAGTCTCGAATAAAAGCCTGTGAAACGTTCCTGAATTGGAATAGGAATGATGACCCCTGATTTGAGGAGAGAGGCAACGGCTTCCAAAAAAACCAAGGACCAGAGATGGATCCCTTGGGGAGCGGGATTCGAAGTAATCTCAGGGCCACAAAACAAAATCTGTCTTGTATCCTGAAGATACAACTTCTCTGACCCAGGCGTCCTCAATGGAAGCTAGCCAGATGTCCTTGAAATACATGAGACGACCGCCCAACCTGTGGGAATCCCTGGGTGGTAGTGAGTAAAGCGGAGGAGAACATGCCAGGCTGGGCCGTGGAGGATCTGCCTTGAAAGGGGTTGGTTTAAAGGAAACCCTTTTCCTCTCCTGACGTGCCTGCTGCCTCTCCCAGCTTGAGGGCTCATCCGTGGATGAAAGGGCCGAAAAGACCAAAGCTTACGTTTCGGAGGAGGACGTCGGGGTTTGGCCAGAGGAAGGAGAGAGCTTGTCCCTACCATGGCGTCCTTAATAATCTGGTCCAGCTTGGTACTAAATAGCTGCGATCCCTGGAAAGGCAGATTGGTAAGGGACTTCTTAGATGTCAAGTCCACTTGCCACGCCTTTAGCTAAATGGTTCTGCGGATGGCCACTACATTACTGGCCACTTGAGCGGCACATGAAGCGGTGTAAAAGGAGGAAGATACCACGTATTTTCCCACATGAGATATCTGATCCGCCAAATCAGCTAACTCCTCAGCCCGAGCTCCAGTGAGGATGACTTGACGGAGTTGTTTAGCCCATGCAGAGATGGATTTTGAAACCCATGTAGTGGCAAAGGCAGTGCACAACATGGAAGATGCTGCTTCAAAGGCTGATTTGGAAAACTACTCTATGAGCCTGTCATGGGAGTCCTTGAGGGATGCCCCGTCCGTAACGGGAAGACCCATGGGGGATGTGGTCCAGTTTTCAGTAACGTCAGAGGCAAAGGGGTACAGGATGCCGAGACGCTTCCCTCTCTGGAAGCATCTAGTCGGGTAGATTCCTTTTGAGCAGCGAATAAGTTAGGGGTTGGTCTAGACCATCAAAAACAAAACTGGCTGTTCAGCGGCTTCCGTAGCGGTATCCTTAATGTTAAAGGTCTGGTTAACAGCTACAATAAGGCTCTGAACTATGTCCCACTTGTTAGAGGCCTGGTCATAGTCCATGTCAGAGTCAGGTTCGGTAAACGTATCCGAGTCTGGCTCGACAGGTGAGTCAGGGGATGAGGACCGGGAAGAAGCTGCCCGCCGGGAAGGACCAGGGGGAGTGTGGGAGAGAGAGGAGGACCTGGAACGGCTTTCCTGCCTAGATCTCTTACAGCCGAAATTGGTAGGCTTAGCCGGAGGTCCCTGTGATTCATTGGCAGTGGTAGAAGCAGGCGTAGCTAATCTGTATAATACAGATACCAGGGTCTGAGATACAATCTGTCACGGACCTTACCAGGGTAACAGGGAAGTCGCCCACCCATGATAGGGGGAAGACCCACTCCGGACGCAATGGGACCTCTGGGGTAGCAGGAGCGGGAGTAATGTTGCAGTTCTGAAAGAGGAAAGAAAACTGACCCGAAGGGAGACTGCATTTACATAAAGAACAGACAAATTCAGTTACCAGAGTAGTAGAGGCCGGAGGGCGAGAGTGCTCTCCTTTAGACTTAGACATGATAAAAGAGACGGCAGAGTCACTAACTAATGCCAGAGGTCAGGGGACAGGTAAAGATTTGCTGAGGAGAGTGCCAGTTTGCAGAGCAGAGCTTACCCACAGAAGTGATGAGGTCCTGAAGTCTGCTGCTAGTAGTCTGAGGAGAGGATGTACCAGGAAGGAACTGCTGAAGATACTCCTGGAGAAGGGAGGGCTCAGGGCGACCGGAGGAAAGCGCCTGTCACAAGCTGTCTGGATGTCGGCAAATAGGGGCAGCAGGATGAAGCAGGAGAAAGAGGAGGTAAAAAGGCACGCAGATTCCGCGCCACTGGGAAGGGGACTTGACCGAGGCAGACAGAGAAGCCCACTCAATGAGGCCGGATAAGGGCGGAGCTAACCACAGACAGAGAAAAGCCCGCTTGAGGGGACAGGGAAGGGGAGGAGCTAAACACTGCAACTAGGCCACACTGAAGCCAGAGCCTAAATTAGAAAGTGAGGCCGGCGAAGAGGGGGGTTGCGGCATGAAGGCTGTAAAAGACGTTGCAAGGAGCCTAGAGTCCCATTTAACATGCCCAGATACAGCCTGCTGCAGGGGAAACACAAATAAACAGGGCCCCTGTAGAGATAAATGCACAAAGTTCAGACTAACGTGCCCGGGTAGGCACAATGTAACAGTACACAATAACAATAAAATCAGCCCCATGCCTATGGAATCTTCTTTCTTCTTTCTATCGAACTTTGTCTTCTCTTAGCCTCTGGAATGGGAACCTGATGGAGAGCGAAAAAGAAGTACCTCTCCATCCCTGAAGATGTAGAGGGATCAAAAGATGTCCAGGCTTCATTGGGTTGTAGGACGTCCACCGCTCCTGAAACTGTCAAGCTCTGGTAGACAACCGGGCAGGAGAGAGGGGCGAGGAACGACGATTGGATCACCTGAACACATTGTAAGGGGTTGGGGTCCTAGCCGATAGTCATGAGGAAATGGAGTGGCAGTTCACACCATACTCATAGCCTTTAAATGGGAGTACAGTGTGACCGTCGCACACTGTATCCCTCCAGAGCTAATCTAGGAGAAGAGCCTTCTGAAGAAGAGGGAGACACTACTGGAAAACTACGAAACTCGAGGTAAATCTGGGTCTAGTAATATATCAGTGTCCACCTCCTACTGACACTAAACTAAACTGATTAACTTAATGCCAGTCAGTGGGGTGTACATTGCTGGGGAGAAGCTAACTTTTTTGTGCATAGTGTCAGCCTCCTAGTGGCAGCAGCATACACCCATGGTTTCCTGGGTCACCTAATGAAGCGAAAGAGAAAAGAAAATCACAATCTCAGTATCACTGGCAGAAGCATTTTACAGTTATTACCACATAAACTGACGTGTTAGACTTGAATAATGGGGCTGTCAGGAAGGTTAATACTTATTACCACAAGACAAGGTTAGGAGACATGGAATGGTAACGTGCAGTACATACCTGACAAATCAAGAGTCATGCTCTTCTTATGCTAAATAGTAATTAGAGGAAATACTGATTAGTCAGGGTAATACAATAATGTATGTAACATGAAAATAGGTGATATATTTATGCATGTTTAAATGTAATTTTTTTTGCAGTGCTCAGCAAAAAGTGACCACAACCCCTTCAAAAAGTAGGATTTTAACTAATACCTCACTGAACACAAGAACAATTTCCAAAATGCTGACAAGACGGGGTTTCACAGAACATTTTTTTTGACCCATAAAGCATAAAGGTAAGGTTAATATTATAACTTTCATTGCGAACTCTTCAGTTTTCCCACATTAGTTGATGCAAAAATGTATACACCCCACATCAAAACTACTACATCTAGTATTTTGTATGACCTCTATATTGTTAAGGACAGCACCAAGTCTTCTAGACATGGAACGAATAAGTTGGTGACATATTGTAACATCTATCTTTTTCTATTCTTATAGAAGGACCTTTTTAGAGCCTGAATGTAGAGCGATTCTTAACTTGTCTTTTTAGAATTCCCCCACAGCTGTTCAGGTTGGGTTCAGACAGTCACAGGGGTACAGTGGGGCAATCATATTGAATTGGGGGTGTGGAGCCAACACATTTTGTGGGCAGCATTCTGTGCATATGGTGGCTTTGTGAGGAGGGAGCTGTTTGGTATCATACCTTGTGTGTGTCTGGGGGAGAACTTTGAGGAATGATACTGTATGTATGGGGTACCATAAAATGTGTAGGGTGAACAGTAGTCATCCTGCCATGGGGGCATCCTACTATGTGTATGGTGGCTGTGATGGCTATTATACTGTGCGTGGGAGGGAGCTTTGGGGCATGGACGATATAAAAATTAATAAATTATATGGTTTTGATTGGCTGCTCGAAGTAAGAGCACGTTACAATAAGCTCTAATAATAGTGGCAGTTGATCAACATGCTTGTGATCAATAGCAAGCAGTCAAAATTAATATAATAATAACTTTGCTTAATATTTCTACTAATATTCTTAAATTCAGTGTGTTGGTTTAACCCTGCACAACAGTCACAGTCTCTTATGTGAGCCCTTGAGAAAACTAATTGCCGACCCCAGATCCATGCTCTATTGAAGGGAATCTGTCAGCAGGTTTTTACTATGTAATTTGAGGACAGCAGGAGATAGAGGCTGAAACACAGAATTCAAGGATGTGTCACTTGTCAAACTGCATGCAGTTATTTGCTAACTGTGAAGGGTTTATCACTAAGCCATTGTTTATATGTATCCTTTATAAAAGACATAAAAATTTGGAATAAATAAAATAAGGACATACCGCATGAATGATACAAATGTTCCACAATGCTGTAGATTAGAAAAAAGCACATTACTACATGCATGTGCAAAATATTAACTACAATAAAAAAATTAAAAAAGAAAACTGTTATAGAGTAAAACAATAGTACTGAAATTTACATTAAAGGGAAACTTTTAAGTGAAACAACGCAATTAACCTGCACATATGGAGATAATCTGTAGGTTAATACAATTCTGAACCTGCCCTGCGCCGACACTTAGACCCCCCAAATTAAATTTCCCCCGGTAGTGATTAGATTTCAGTCATGGGGGTGGCACCAACATTGGTTCAGTCACTGCTCTGATTAATAAAGTTAATGAATAAAGTTAATTTCCTCCCAGCTGCAGGGGTCTAAATGCCGGCGCCAGGCAGGTTCAGAAAGCAAGGATATTTTATTAGACAGAGGACAGCCCCTTGCTAATATGTTCCAAAGAGAAGAAAAACTAACAGCATCAAAAGGGTTCCCTATAAAGGAATGCTCATATACAGTACCAATAATAAGTTTGAACATAAATAATATTCCTTTATTTTATTGAAATGTGCTCATTGTAGATTCAGACTGAAGGCAGCAAAATCACGAAGGAACACAAATGGAAACTAGGAGTAAAGAAATACACTTAAAACAAACCAGGATATGTGTTAAACCTTTAGGCTATGTGCCAACAATGCAGAACTGATGCAGATTTTTCCTGAGCGTTTCTGCCTCTCCCTGGTAGAAAAAAAACGCATGCGGATTTTACATGCGTTTTTTCTGCCAGGGAGAAGCGTTTTTGCATGCATTTTATCATGTGTTTTTTCAAGCGCTTTTCCAAGCGATTTTGAGCATCACTTGGAAAAGTGCTTGCAACTGGCATTGATTTATATTGATTTATATTGTGTCACCAACTTATGCTGCTTTAAATGCAGCATCAATAGTAAAAAAAAAAGAATTAAAATATAAATATAAAATATAAAAAATAAAAAAATAACATTATACTTTTTACCTCTCCGTTGCATCCTTTGTCCTCGGCGTCCTGAAATGACCTGTGGTCGTCATTTAGTCAGCTGACAGGTCACGCGACCGCTGACGTCAGAGGTCGCGTGATCATCACATAACTAAATTACGTCACCGCAGGTCCTTTCAGAACACCGCGGGACGCCGAGGACAGAAGACGCCACCGGAGAGGAGACTGGGGACCACCAAAGAGGTAACTTTAATGTTTTTTTTTTATTTATTTTTTACGTTTTAATTCTTTTTTTACTAATGGTACCCGGGTCTGGAGGAGAGTCTCATTTTCACCAGACCCAGGTACCATCCGCGCATTGAACCGCATAACATCTGCAAGTATGTATGTATGCAGTTCAATGCAAGTCAATGGCGGCGATTTTGCACAATAACTGGTTGTGCTGCGGATTTTTATGCAATGATAATCCGCAGCGGAATTTCCGCAGCATGTGCACAGCACATGCGGATTATCATTGGGAAACATGGAAGACAACTTAACAAGCGTTTTTAATGTGTTTTCGCGGTGGAAACGCCGTCGCGGAAAAGCTTTGAATCCGCATCTTGGGCACACAGCCTTAAGTCTAAATCTACAATGAGTACTTTCCAATAAAAAAAGGAAAACCATTGCATAAAAAGGATTCTTCAAACTTTTGATTAGTACTGAGCTTAACCCTTTCATGACACGACGTGACGTATAGGGAAGTCGTATGTTGTGTCTCTCCCTTTGATGAGGCTCCGGCGCTGAGCCTTGATCTTTTCAGGCACATGACAGCTGATCTGATCAGCAGTCATGTGTCTCTAACAGAAGCGGGTGTAATCGTGATCCACACGCGGCTGTTAACATGTTAAATGTTGGTGTCAACCTCTGACAGCGGCATTTAACATGCCCGGGCTGGAAGCGCGTCAATGGCTACGGCCATCGGCGCACCTGTCACATGATCGCGGGGCGCCCATGGGTTGGCCTGCCAACACGGGTTTTGTAGAAGACTGCAGGTTGTCTGCTATGAGCGCCACCCAGTGGCCAGCGTTCATAGTATATGAGCATTTCTGCTACACATAGCAAGGCTGAAACCCTAATATGTTCAGCACAAGCAATCGGATAACCGCAGTTGAAGTCTCCCAAGAAAAGTAAAGATTTCCAAAAATATTTAAAAAAATTAAAGCCATATAAAGTTCAAATCGACACCCTTTTGCGCCATTCAAAATAAAACTATATAAAAAAAAACAAAAAACACATATTTGTGATATACGTATCGGCAGGTTCAGAAATGCCCGATCTATCAAAATATAAAAATAATTAATCCGATCGGTAAACGGCATAATGAGTAAAAAATTCAAAACGCCTGAATTAAATTTTTTTGGTCGCCTCAACATTGCAATAAAAGGGGATCAAAACATTGTATGTACCCCAAAATGGTATCGATAAAAACGTCAGCTCAGGCCACAAAAAATAAAGCCCAAAATCCGGAAAAATGGAGACGCTACGGGACTCAGAAATGGCGACATTTTTGTTTTTTTTACCAACTTTGGATTTTTTTTCACCACTTACACAAATAAGAACCTATACATGTTTGGTATCTGTGAACTCGTAAAGACATGTAGAATAATAATGGCAGATCACTTTTAGAATTTAGCTAGCATGGTAAAAAAACCACAATTGTGGAATTGCACTTATTTAAAAAAAAAAAAACTTTGGCACTAGGAATTTTTTCCCTGTTTTCCAGTACACTATATGGTAAATTCAATGATGTTTTTCAAAAGTACAACTTCCTCAAAATACAAGCCCTCACATGGCTATATTGAGGGAAAAATAAAAAAGTTATTGCTCTGGGAAGAAAGGGAACAAAAATCAAAAATGAAAACAAAGCAGAAAATTGCCCGGGAGTGAAGGGGTTAAAGGGAAATGGACACATGCTGCCTAATCCGTGGGCAGCATATCTCCATCACTGACTGAATGAACTCAGCCATGTATATTTTACTCTGAAAAGCTGTGTTCTTAGGTTCCCTTTAAGTACAGTACCAAACAGAGAAAAACAAACTTTTACTAGCCACTCGCATCCCTGACATGACAGGCCTTTGCCTATGAGCGCGTACAGCCCTGAATAAGAGCATATAGCCAAAATAGATAGCACAGCACCTGGCTTAGCCCTAGAATGGTCCAGCTGTGCAAAACAGCATATATATGGCTAGAAAAGACACTATCACTTTGCTTTATGCATATTATGTTAATATTAACTTTTACTTTAAGTTAAGTTTAAGTTGAATTCAAAAGTTATATAAATTGTTAATCTTTTATTTCTATTATTCTATGTTGTCAAAATTACTTACAACTCTGAATCTTCCACGACACAGATGAACTTGCGGGGGGGGATGTCTTTACACCCACATGATTTACTGCAGAAACATACAAATCAAGGTCTCTTTTAGTATTAAAAACAAAATAAAAATAACATTTTAACTAATAAAACCATCATGGTGGGGGCATTGTCCTAGCAAATGTGGAGTGAAGACGTGTTCATTGTTCTCCTGGGCCCTAATCCACAACTAATCAGATTGCATTTTACCTAACCAGATGGGTGGCAAAAGAGAAGATAGACACCTACACCATCACAAGACACTACAATTACCATGGAAGGCAGCATCCACCAATTCCTTACTGATACCTCAGATTGCGCTCCTAGATTCAGATGCAGACAGTTCAAGGTTCTGGAGTGTCCATCTCAGTCTCCTGACCTCAATATCATTGAGCCACTCTGGGGAGATCTGAAGCGCACATTTCATGCTAGACAGCCCAGGAATTTACAGGAACTGGAGGCTTTTTGCCAAGAAGAATGGGCAGCTTTACCATGTGAGAACATAAAGAATCTCATCCACAACTACCACAAAAGACTTCAAGCAGTCATTGATGTTAGAGGGGGCAAATCACGGTATTAAGAACTGGGTTATGTGAACTTTTGATCAGGGTCATTTGGATGTTTTTGGTTGTCATTAAGATTTAAAAAGAGAAAACACAGTAGTTTGACAATAAATGGCTTCACCCAACCAATGATGAATTTATGTATCAATGGGGTATTTAAGTACTGATGGTGATGCTTGTGGAATACTGATGGAATGTTCTGGTGATGTATTCATTTAACGATGATCGTTCTGTTGATGCCTTCCCTCATTAAAAATAAAAGAACAATTTAAAATATTTGGTATGTCCACATCCACAAAAGTCTTATTTTGTGCTTACTTTGCCTCTACAGCCTCTTCCTCAATTACTGGCCTTTTTCTTTTTTTCTGTTGCCTTCCTAAAATATATAACAAAACTGATTATGATTCTCATTCATCTCCATATTTACACATTGTCAAAAGCAGCAGTCTCCACCTCTCACCATTGGAAGAAGCAGAACCTATTACACACCATATGGATAAACCTATTGAGACACATACACATTACTCCCAGAGATGCTTTTATGGCATTCCTTTTTAAATCCAGGGTCATTAATATGGAGTTGATTTCCCTTTGCAGGTAATAAAGCTTCCACTCTTTTGGAAGGCTTTCTTAAAAAAAAAATTGGGAATATTTCTATGTTGACTTTTATCCACTCTTCTAGAAGAGCATTTATCAGGTCAGTCGCTGATGTTGGACAGGAGGACCTGGCTTGCAATCTCTAGCTCATCTGATAGAGGTATCTGATGGAGTTGAGGTTAATCAAGTTCTTCCACATCAAACTCATCCAACTATGGCTTATTTGGACTTTCATGAACTGCCTTAAGACAACATATTACAGCAACATGCTGAATTCAGTGAGCTCTTTAGAACAAGCCATTCTTTCACAAATGTTTGCAGAGGCAGACTACATGTTTAGGTGCTGGATTTTATATACCCGTGCCATTGGGACCAAAAGAGAAAACCTGAATTCAATGATTAAGAGGTGACTTTCCATCCTTGTCCATACACTGTAAGGGCTCTTTCACACGTCAGTGTGTCCGGTACGTGTGGTGTCAGTTTCCACACATACCCAAGACACCAAATGAATGGGTCTACGCAAATGTCAGTGTGTTTCCACGGACCGTGTGTCCGAGTGACACACACGTAGACATGTCTGTTTTTGGCCAGCAGCTTGGATCACATGGACCCATTCAAGTCAATGGGTCTGTGTAAACACATACGGCACACGGATGCTATCCGTATGACACGTACCGGAGCCTGGGATCAGCGGTACAGTTAGCGCTGTTCCCAAGTGTCGGGTGCTGAATGCTGCCCTCATCATTGTTCCCTGCTTGCACTGCGATCAGCACCAGCAGGGACAATGATGAATAGTAGTATTCTGCTCCCACAGTGTCCAACTGTAAAATAAAAAAAACTTATACTCACCTGTCCTAGGTGTCCCCCCGCTGTAATCCATGCGAATGATCACACGCGGAGAATGACGTGCTGCAGCGAGCGGGCCCCGGAGCTGCGCTCAGTAAGTGACAGGACACCGCTTGATGAGCTCAGCAGAGGTCCGGTGCCCTCTTGCTGCAGGAGCCATTTTCCCCGGCTCCTCTGTGTGAGCGGTTGCATGGATTACAGCAGTGGACACTTAGGACAGATGTGTATAAGTTTTTTTTTGTTTAATTCTCATTTCTACAGTTGGACACTGCGGGAGCAGACACTTCTATTCTCAAAATTGTCCCTGCTGGTGCTGATCACAGCGCAAGCAGGGAACTATGATGAAGGCAGAGTTCAGCACCCACCCGGTGCTTGGGAACAGGGCTAACTGTACACTGATTCCCCAGCCCCTGTACGTGTGATCCACACACGGACACAGATATCTCCGGTACTGGTGTTTCTGGTACCGGAAATATCAAGACATGTGAAAGAGCCCTAAAGCCTCCTTCACATGTACGTGTTTCCGGTACATGTGGCATCCGGTTTCACATGCACCGGAGACAAGTATCCACACATACCTATTATAATCTATGGTGATCTTCGTATGACCAGTCCATTTTCTCCCGGCTGCATGGATGACAAGGGCCAATACAAGTTTATGGCTCTGTGTAAAACATCCTTGTAACATCTTTGTGCTGTACATGTTTAACATTGCAAAGTATAGGAGAAGCTTTTGAATTGATATTTCTGAAGTCATAGTGGAAAAAAAATGGGTGGCACACGGATGGAACACTGATCCAAAATACTGATGACAATGGTACCAGTATTATATGGATGTGTTAAGGGGGCCTTAGTCAAAGGAATCTATTACACATGTCATCCTTCGAATAACAAACCCTGAACAGGAGGTTGCAACGAGGTAGACATAGAGCTTTTTCCCAGGATAGTGTAACTTTGTCTTTTACTCCATTTCTAATAAGAGCCATTAGCTTTTTATATTTCAACATAGCTGCAAGAGGGCTTGTTATTTGCAGAACACCATTTATTTATGAAATAAGTGGAAACGGTGAGGAGAAAAACACTAGTTCCACAAATTCTTATTTGGAGTTTTGCATTAGCTCTGCTCACTTTGTGGTAATGTGGTGGTGATCTGTTAACTTTGTTCTATGGGTCAGTATGGTTACGGGATACCAAATCTATATATTCTTCTTTTGATTTACTACTTAAAAATAAAATAAAACCAATTACAAAAACAATTTGGCTTTGTCGACAATTTTCTGACAGCCATAATTTTTTAAAAAGTGGGCATCCGGCAATCAAGATAACCCTTCGGAAATCTGCGTCCATACTGCACGGTGGGCACATGGTCAATAGAACTGATGGCCACCATGTTGAAGTCTTTTACATGCCACTATCACACTTTAAAGAAGTAAAACTGATGTGAACAGAGACAACTGTAAGGCTAGGTACACACTCTGTTTGTGCTTGACATTGGCCACAGTCAGGATGGGTGTCATCCATCAGCTATAGGGGCGCACTGCAAGGAAAACATACTGTATAGCATACGTTTCTCTGCCGTGGGCTTCTGTGTAGAAAGGCACAGCCCACTGTGATTTGCTTTTCCAGTTTTTTTGCCAAGTTTTTAATTTATTTTTTAACGGTGTTCACTGAAGGGGTTAACTTCAGTTTTATAGATCAGGTCATTTCGACGATAACAAATGTGTACTTTTATTTTTGTTTTTATATAAATATAGTTATTTATTGGCATGTTTATTATTTTTATTTTGTAATTTTTTTTTTAGATTTTTACAATTTTTTACTTTTTTTTTTTTACTTTGTCCTATAGGATTTTAATTTTTATTACTCTAGATTACTGGTACAACACATTTCAATGCTCCAGCACTGCAATACATTATACCTGTCAGTGTTAGGCAATGTTCACATATTGCGTTTTTGATTCATGTTTTTTATGCAAATTAACCTCTTCACCCCCTGGCCATTTTCAATTTTTGTGCTTTCTTTTTGCTCCCCTTCTTTCTAGAGCCTTAACTTTTTTTATTTTTCTGGCAATATGGCCGTGTGAGGACTTATTTTTTTGCAGGACGAGTTGTACTTTTCAACAACACCATTGATTTTACCCTATAATTTACTGAAAAACAGGAAAAAAAACGTCCAAGTGTGGTGAAATTCCAAAAAAAGTGCAATTCCACAACTGTTTTTTTTTTTTTTTTATCTACCATGCTCACTAAATGTTAAAACTAATCAGCCATTATGATTCTCCAGGTCATTACAAGTTTGCAGATACAAAACATATGTAGGTTCGCATTTATTTAAAGGGGTACTCTGGGGAGATAAAAAAAATGTGTACTGTTCCTGCACTCATACACTATAAAGACAAAATGGTCAGTGCAGTTTAATTATCTTTATAACCCTTGCAATTCCACGTGACAGAATCTGCTCCTGACCACTCACCCTTCCCATCCGGGTCATTACATGATACACAAGTGTTCAGCCCCCCCCCCCCCCCCCCCCGTAAGGAACAGCCACCCTGAGAAGAGGGGACATGGCCTGTTCCAGTGCTGTTCAGAGCTCCAGCGCCATGATATCTGTTTGGTTAGTTCAAAAATATGGGGCATGCTCCCTTCTAGCAGGGCTGTGGAGTCGGGAGTCGGTGCCCATTTTGGTGGAGTCGGAATCCGTATAAAATGGACCGACTCCAACTCCTAAAATGTATAATAAATTGGGTACAGTAGTTCAATGCAGTTTGTGGGGAATATTTTTTCATAAGAATTTGGGAAAGTTATGAAATGTCCTATAAATGTCTGTCCTATTCCCCATCTAAGGGTCTAGACTTTTAGCTGAGATTAATCTGTGATACAGTAAATTTATCACTTAAATATGAGCCATGCATGAGGGAGTTGGTGTCATGGAAATTGAGGAGTCAGAGGTTTGGCAAACCGACTCCACAGTCCTACCTTCTAGTAGCAGTCATGTCAACAAGAAGATGCAAACACATGCTCGGCTGTACAACAGGAAAAAATGGACCCCAAAATTTAAAAATTTGTTATGCAATTTATCCTGAGTACACCGATACCCCATATGTGGGGGAAATCCACTGTTTTGGAGCACGGCATGGCTCGGAAGGGAAGCATCGCCATTTGATTTTTTTGGATGTAAAATTTCCTTGAATAATTAGCAGACGCCATGTCGTGTTTGGGGAGCCCCTGATGTGCCTAAACATGGGAAACAACCCACAAGTGACACCATTTTGGAAACTAGACCCCTTAAGGAACTTATCTAGATGTGTGGTGAGCACTTTGAACCCCAAGTGTTTTACAAAAGTTTATAACGTAGAGCCGTGAAAATAAAAAAATCTCTTTTTTTCAACAAAAATTATCTCCTGAGTACGCTGAGGCCTCCATATGTTGGGTAAAACTATTGTTTGGCCACACGGCAGGGCTCAGAAAGGAAGACGTATAATTTTGGAATGCACATTTTGATGGAATGGTCTGTGTGTGTCATATCGTGTTTGGAGAGCCCCTGATGTGCTTAAACCAGGGCTGTGGAGTCGGTAAGCCAAACCTTGGACTTTGACTCCTCAATTTCCATGACACCAACTCCGACTCCATGACTCTGACTCCCTCATACATTGCTCATGTTTAATTGATAAATTTACTGTAGCACAGATTCATCTCAGCTAAAAGTCTAGACCCTGAGATCAGGAATAGGACATTCATAGGACATTTCATAACTTTCCCAAATTCTTGTGAAAAAATATTCCCCACAAACTGTATTGAACTACTGCACCCAATTTATTATATATTTTCGGAGTCGGTCCATTTTATACCAACTCCACAGCCCTGGCTTAAACAGTGGAAAACCCCCACAAGTGACCCCATTTTGGAAGCTAGACCCTTTAAGGAACGTATCTAGATGTATAGTGAGCACTTTGAACCCCAAGTGTTTTACAAAAGTTTATAATGTAGAGCCATGAAAATAAAAACAAAAACACTTTTTTTGAACAAAAATAATCTTTTAGGCCCCATTTTTTTTATCTTCATAAGGATAACATGAGAAATTGAACCCCAAAAGTTGTTGAGCCATTTCTCCTGAGTACGCTGATGCCCCCATATGTGGGGTAAAACTATTGAAGGGCACACGGCAGGGCTCAGAAAGGAAGAAGAGAAATTTTGGAATGCACACTTTGATGGAATAGTCTGCAGGTGTCATATTGCGTTTGGAAAGCCCCTGATGTGCTTTAACAGTGGAAAAACCATACAAATTACCCCATTTTGGAAACTAGACACAAGGAATAAATCTAGATGTGTGGTGAGCACAGGTGCATCACAGAATTTTACAACATGGATGTGTAAAAATAAAAAAATATATACAGTAGTTTCCCCACAAAAAATTTGTTTTAGCCCCCAATATTTTCATTTTCACAAGGATAGCAGGGAAAATGAACTCATCTAGCGGTGCAGTGAGCATGTTGACACCACATGTGCCTTACAGAAATTTACCCCATTGGGCGGTGAAGAAAGAATAATTACATTTTTCACCACCAAAGTTTTGTTTTAGATTTTACATTTTCACACAGGAAAATGGGTAAAAATGGCACCAAAATTTGTCCCACAATTTATGCTGAATGTGGAAATACCCCATATGTGGCTGTACAGTACTGCTTAGCCACATCGTGAGACTCCGGAGGGAAGGAGCGCTATTTGCCTCCTGGAGCGCAGATTTTGCTAGAATAGTTTGCAGACTCCATTAACAGAGACCCTAAGTGCTAAAAGAGCAGAATCTCCCCTCAAGTGACTCCATTTTGGAAATTATACCCCTTTGAGAATTTATGTACAGGTGTGGGGAGGATTTTATCTACATGGGTGTTTTCCAGAAACAAGCAGCAGTGGATGCTGCTGACTGAAAATTGCAAACTGCCATTGTAGTGACCAGTACGTTACGCCTAGCTTGTGCTTCTGGAGACATGCACCCGTAAATTAGGCGGGCTCTTGTCGCAAAAGTAGTGCCAAACATGTGGATGCTAACTGCGATTTAGGCACACTGTGGGGCTCAAAAGGGAGGTGGGCATTTGTATTTGGGAGCACAGAATTTACTGAATTTCTTTTGGGGGCAAGAGCCATTTCGCTTTTCCAGAGCTTTTGTGCTACTAATAACGTGGAAGCCCCCTATATTTCCGTTAACAGATGATGGACCCGAGTGGGTACTTGCTTTTTTCGTGGATTGAGCCAAAGCTTTTATTGTGATCCAAAATGTTATGTAAAATGTTCCCATTTATCCTGTGCTCTAAGCTCAGCAGTGATATCGGGGTTTCCATTTAAATCTAAGAGTGACTTAATTCAGATGAAACTCCAGAGGGATCCATTCATTATAATGAGGCAGCAGAGTTACTCTGGACCCTGTCTGGCCTCTGTTTAGCAGTGTCCTTTTTTTTCAGAGGTGAATAAAACTATGGCCGACGGCACTTTTTTATGCACACCTAATAAAAAAGACGGACATCGTGGGATTACAGGCCACACGGCGTCCACAGGGTCTCCATTTGCCTCATTATAGGAAATCTTCCGCCGGTTGTTCCGTCTGAATCACGTATTTCAGAGATTTACACAGGAAGCACTGTGAGTGCTCAGCACAGGATAAATGTGAGCCGAGCCTTACTGCAATCCTTGGGAGGCAGAAGGAACAAATCAGCAGCAGGTGAAGAATTGTCTTAATTTATTTTTTACGCTATTCCTTGTGCGGTGTAAGTGATTAGACGACTTTATTCTTCAGGTCGGTGCGATTACAGCGATACCAGATTTATAATGGGTTTTTATGTTTGGCAGCTGTCACACACTAAAAGTGCTTTTTTTTCCTCCAAACACTAGTTTCTCCAAACACTAGTTTTTGCAGAGCCATATTTTGAGAGCTATAATTTTTTCATATTTCGGCTGACAGAGTCAAGGTAACGATTTTAGCGGTAACATTTTTATTTACATTTGTCTTTTTGATCGCGTTTTATTCCACTTTTTCTTCAGCGGCATGATGATAAAACACCTTTTTTTTCCTTCATTTTTTTTATTTTTTTTTACCGTGTTCACTAAAGGGGTAAATAGTGGGATTGTTTCATAGGTCAGGTCATTCCTGACGAGGCATAATATTTATGGGTACTACGCCAGATGACCTGGCCCCCACAGTCACCAGACCTGAACCCAATCGAGATGGTTTGGGGTGAGCTGGATAGCAGAGTGAAGGCAAAAGGGCCAACAAGTGCTAAGCATCTCTGGGAACTCCTTCAAGATTGTTGGAAGACCATTTCCGGTGACTACCACTTGAAGCTCATCAAGAGAATGCCAAGAGTGTGCAAAGCAGTCATCAAAGCAAAAGGTGGCTACTTTGAAGAACCTAGAATATGACATATTTTCAGTTATTTCACACTTTTTTGTTAAGTATATAATTCCACATGTGTTAATTCATAGTTTTGATGCCTTCAGTGTGAATGTACAATTTTCAAAGTCATGAAAATACAGAAAAATCTTTAAATGAGAAGGTGTGTCCAAACTTTTGGTCTGTACTGTATATGTTACATTTTTGAAGAACTGGGGGAAAGAGATTCAGTGGCCAAGAATTAATCTGAACCCAATCAAGACACCTATGGGGAATTCTGAAGAGACAAGTTAAAGAGGTTGTTCCATGAACAGAAGTTCATTTTAATCAATAGATTTTGAAATAATTATAATTTCCACAATTAGATGTGTTTAAAAAAAAGGTTTCTGTGCTGAGATAATCTTATAAATGTGCCCCTGCTGTGTACTATGTAATGGCTGTGTCTGACCGTGCAGGAACATGATCTGATCATACTACATCTCCTGGGCAAGGGGGTTGAAAAAAAGTGAACAGACATTACAGCAGGGGACCACAGATGATTCTTTCTTTGAAGTATAACATTGTTTAAGAACAGGCAGGGAAATGTTTTATCTCACAAAAAGAATCAGCTGTGAACCCACGCTGTAATGTCTGTATACTCTTTTGCTCCCCCCACCCCCTGCCCAAGAGATGTGGCATTATCAGACTATGTCTCTGTATGGTCGGTGAGACATGGCCATTACACAGTACACAACAGGGGCACATTTATAAGATCTCAGCAAAGAAACATTTTATTTAAACACATCCGATTGTGGAACTTATTATTCCAAAATCTATTGATTAAAATGTACTTTTGTTTATGTGAAAAACCCCTTTAAGCATCACTCTCATCCATCATCCAGGCTCTAAAAGAGGTTGTTCTTGAAAAAAGGGAAGAGATAGATGTTGCAATATGTCACCAACTTGTTCATTCCATGCCTAGAAAACTTGGTGTTGTCCTTAAAAGTCATGAAGCTCATACCAAATACTAGATGTAGTAGTTTTTGATGTGGGGTGTATACATTTTTGCATTAACTAATTTGAGAAAAACTGAAGATTTTGTAAGAAAAGTCATAAGTTCATACTTTAACTGCTGGCTACAGCAAGCTCCAGGGATAAAAGCTGGGAGGTAGCACAGGTGCAAAATACTGGTGAACAACCACTCACACCGACCATTCATAGGGAAAGGGGTGAATGATTAGAATTCTAGATGCATGTGAATAAAACCTGCATAATGTGCCAGTCACACAGATACGTGTAGTGCACCACGCCGGCTTATTATGTATAAGTGCGCCAACCATCCTATTTTCCCCACCAACACTACAGAGCCTGGTTGTATCCTGCAAAGATTAAAAATATTAGAGTTAATGGTTTATATTTTGAGCAAAATATGCAAGTTTGTAACCTGTGTCATAGGTCCCCATTTTCTTGTGAGTTCCTACACTAAAATTACAAGCAATTCACTGAAAAGGACATTAAATCCCCCAAAACTGTAAGAGCAAAAAGCAGCCTAATTTACCAATACTTGATCACAATACTAATGCATTAAGGATGTAGCTGACCACCATGATAAAAAGACAGAGCACTACACATACAAAGGGCCAGACTGGCCATTAGACGGGTCGGTACAGCCGTGGGCCACACTGTCTGGTACACTGTTAACAATATCAGCTTCCTGTGGATGCTGATACTGATAAGGACACGTTCACACTAGGTTTTTTTTCAGCTTTTTTTTAATGAAAATTTTCAGCTGTGTTTTACAGTACCAGCAAAGTTTAAGATTTCAGAAATCTCATGCACACACCTTGGTTTTTGTGTCATCAGTATTTTGTGCTTTGCATGTTTTTTTGTTGTACAATAGAGCAAAAAACGCCTCGTGTGAACACAGACATCAGGCTTTGCTGCATTTTTAGTGAAAAAAAATCAAGTACAACAGTATGTGAAACTCATTTATTTTTGTGTTTTTCCCAAGTTTACCATCTTGTCTTGGTCACCTGAGATTACAATTTGGATTAGTACAGTTTAATTAAATTTTTGATGTTTACAACAATAAACATTGGTTGAGCCAGGTGTGTGATTGAACAATACCTGAGCAACTCAATGGCAGACCATAGTTTGAAAATAAATAGTGTCCTATAAACTCAATGCACTGCCAGTGTCTTAAGTAAACTATTCCTGAACAATTAACCTCCCTCAACTGTTATATTTGTAATTCGGGTTAATATAGTTTCACATATATTTTGCATTGGTGACATGTGTTCATGCTTCTGTGATGAAAGCAAAGCTGAATTTTGGGATCTTGAAAAACGCACCAAAACTGGAGTTTTTGACGCAGCTTCTTTCCTGCCAAGAGATCAGGTTTTGCTGCAGAGAAAAATGCTGAAAAAACGCCTAGTGTGAACATACCCTAACAGTTGTGATTGAGCATAGAGCTACTATATTAGTGCCACATCGCTTACTGTTAGGCCACAGGATACCTCTGGCCAGCTGGAGGCCGGCACCGCACAGGGGATATCAGGCTGTGCGGTGACATCACTGCATCACGCCATGCGCATTCACTGAGACACAGGTTAGAAGAGGGGACAGAGACTCGGGACTGTGGAGAACAATCCTACTATATAGTGGACCATGTGGGACTATCATACTGTATGAGGGCTGTGTGATGCCTTTATACTGTATACTGTATTGGGAGGCCCAACATAATGTTAAGCTAACAGATGGATTAGAGAAGGCACAGCGCGCCAGCTTCAGCAATCAAATGTACTCGCGTCTTTCACTTCCGAATCACATCTGGGTGACATCAGCAGCGTAATCAGATCAGCGGCACCGCAGAGGTGCATACAACGTCGGTGGTAAGTGCTTCAGTGAAGCCGGATAGAAGATTTGTTGTAATAGGGTGGGGAGGGATTTGAGGAGAAAGTATGGGGAGCGATCAGAGTTGGGTGCAGACACAGTATGGAGAGCAAGGGGGGATGGGTGCTGACAGTATGGGGAGCGAGGAAGGGGAGATGGGTACAGACACAGTATTGGGAGCAAGAGAGGGAGGGATGGTGTCATGTATTCCACAGGGACGACACCGGGGAGATCACGCAATACCTCACCGTGCCGTCACTATCAGGATTTTGCCAGGGATCCGCGAGCACACGGCCCCACTACTCACTACGGAGGTATCGGCAAGCAACCAGTGGGCATATGGCGTCACACCTCTGGATTCCAGCGCATGGAATATGTGTTTACGCCCTCCATACGATCACTGTCAGCTTCACAATAGCCCAATTATTAATATTATTGGCTGCCACCACCGGCCGAGTTTGAAATATAATACAGGCCTGGCCAAACGCCTGCGTTCTGGTAGCATATAGCTTCGGGGGAGGGAGCGATTACAGGACAAAAGAAACAGAAATATTTATATTTAATCCAAAAGGGAGGCAGTGTTTAGGAAAAATATATACAAGGATGTTATAAAGGAGACATTTATAGTACAGAATAGACAGTTACATAAAATAGGATTACAGAAGAAACTTATTATAGAGTTCGCAGAGACGAATAAGTATAGCTGTAGGGGGGGCTCCCAGATTTGATTTGAGCGTTATCTAAAGCAATCTGTTGCTTATAGTCTCTATACCCACTTGGCAAAGAACATTGATCAATCTTCCGTCGGCTCTCTTGTGTCGAAGGGGAAGATCGGCCCACACACCCCTGTGATGACATCATATGGGCTCGGGCTCCACCCTTCATGTTTGTATTTAAAACCTGCTTTTGGGATAACTTATCGCTTGTTGATCACAGAAGCTTGCAAACGACGCCATTTTTTCCGTTATGATTTTAGCTTCATTTAGAGACCACACATGGCGCAGTTTCGATCCGTTATTCTGGTGCTTTTGCGCTACAGCTCCACGGAGGGGTTTATGGCTATGCAAAAATAAGCATATTATTCCTTGGCTGACCCTGCCACTAAAAATATAGGTTCCGTTATTATCGGACGTATGGAACTTTAGTTATTCCGTATTTCGTATCGGAGTCAAAAATCCTGCAGTTTGTGGTTGGGGAATTGTCTTAATTATTGTAAGTGCGTTTGATGCCTAACGAGCCATTTCCTCTCTCCTTCCATCTCTGCCCATCTGCTGGAGGTGTCTACTTCGCAGGTCTGTGCTAAGAGGAACTGCATTCGTATGTTAAATAGAATAGGCTATTGAGATTCTTGTACTGTTATTGGCATACAGACAGCTGCGTGGAGTGTCAGCTCTTGTCTCGTGACAAATAGGGGATAAGGGACTGGTGAGGGGGGCTTCAGGGGGAGAAGGAAAATTTTCAATATCTCTCAATATTTCCCTGACAGATGGTTACAGACACAGTATGGTGAGCAAAGTGTGGGAATGGGTGCGGACACAGTATGGGGTGCAAGTAGACAAAATAGACACCGAGGGGATAAATATGTGAGGAGACAGTATGAGGAAGGGGGGAAAAATGTGTGCAGAGACTATTGAGAGGAATAGTGTGTGGGGGCAGTATAAAGAAAGGGCAGCATGGGAGTACAGTGTGCCGAGGATGGGGAATGTGATGAGGGGCACAGTGTAGAGACTGGGCACTATAGGGGAGACAGTGTGAGAGGACAGTGTGAAGAGGGGGCCCAGTATATACAGTATAGGAGAGGGGAAATGAAGGGCAAGTACCATAAGGAGGACAGTGTGTGGAAGTCATATTTTGTTCAGGGAACACAGTGAGAGGCAATTATTTATTGAGGGACTCAGCATAGGGCAGTTATTTTTATTCAGGAACATTATAATCACGCTACTATTTTTATGGGCATTGTGTGGTGATGTACTGCACAAGACCGGAGAAGATGGAAGTCTACAAAGACAAAGTGTGGATGAGAAAAGTCAATATAGCGTCTGAACAAGATGAAGAATAGAGAATGATTTCAATCAGAGACAATGTACCTGGACGTAAATGTTTGTATGTGATACTAATTCTCATCAGTACTGTGGTTTCAGCATGGTCCGCAGCCTGATGATGATTTATAACAACAACTCCCAGCATCATCTTACCATTGTTAAGGATATACTGGGAGTTTAGGTTCATGCGATAAAAATGATACAAATGTGTATGGATCTGATCTGACATTACTATTAATGTACCATGAACTGATGCCGGTTTTGGTGATGTAGTTCTGTGCTGATGGTGGTTCTGGTGCTGAATTCATGAATGAAAAGTGGTTCTGGTGATGTATCAATGGTGGTCCTGGTGATGTATTTATGTACTGCTAGTCATTATGGTAATGAATTTCTGTATTGCTGGTGGTTCTGGTGATGTATATCTGTACTGATGAGGTTTGTGATGGTGTGTTTCTGTATGGATGTCGGTTCTACTGATGCATTTCTGTACTGATAGTGATTTTATTGATGTATTATTGTGCTGTTATTGAATTTGATCGTGTACACATGTAATAATCCATGACTTGTATGATTACGTGATACATGTCTATATTAATAAAGCATTGTGTTTGACAAATTATAGGTT